>NC_091133.1:74985705-75148205 GCF_040183065.1 Periplaneta americana | reverse complement strand
GCATAATTTCAGGTATGTATTTCCGACATGTAGACAATCAAAATAGTTCATTACAACATGTGTCCGGAAATGCTTCATTTCCGAGTTATGGCCTTCACAACATTGAAATTCACCGGAACGTTTTTCTTTCCGCAGGTCGTTGTCATTACAGAAGATGTTCAAAATGTCCACCTCCTGCTTGAATAAAGACCTCACATCGATGTCTCATTGACCTGCGAACACGATCCCAAACTCCAGGAGTATTGCGTATGTCCTCAGAACATGCCACAATTTGATTCCGAAGGGATTCCAAATCAGGCACCGGAGACGAATAAACCAATGATTTTAATGGCCCCACAAGTAATCTGGACATTGTCGCTGTGGGTACCTCTCCTGGTACAAACGACGAGCCAGCGCAGCATTGCCGTCCGCCTTACCGTACATGAAGTGTATCTCTGCCAGCTCTTGATTTGAATACATGTCGCATAGTCTAACGCCTACACAACATTGAATGTAACCTTCGCCTCGGAATGAACTGTCAGAGTGCCCTCTTAATGTCTCCTTTGACGGCAACGACCTGCGGAAAGAAAAACGGTCCGGGGAATTTCAATGTTGTGAAGGCCATAACTCGGAAATAAAGCAAATGTTGTAATGAACTATTTTGATTGTCCACATGTGGGAAATACATACCTGAAATTGTGTCCCGTATTTTTTAAACACCCTGTATATATATATATAACATTTTATGCAAGAAGTATTATAACATTCATACTATTACAAAAAAATAGCACAAATAATACCAAAAAAAGGCTAACCGATTTCTAATAAGAAACCAGCAGTTGAATTAATATTTCAAAGCAAAATAAATAAATGAATTTTATGCAATAAACTAATTTTTGCTTATAAATAGCAGCAAAATTCAGATATCGCATTCTTGATTTTTTTCCCCAGTTAAATTAGCCTGCCATCAACAGATTTGTGCAAATATATATATATATATTGTTTTTTTTTAATTGTCGGTTGGTCTATTATTGCGTAACTCCGTCCAATTGACCAGCACCCAACTGTACAGTTTTAGACACAAAAATGGCCTTCGAGCTGCGTCTGGTTCACACGACTAGGGAAAGAATGTTTAACTTGTTCTGCACCTAATTGAACCCTTGAATATATCTTTTTTATAGATTATTCAGAACATTTATGATCTAAAACCAGATACAAAAAGCAACAGACAAAACAAAGGAAAAACAGAGCGGAGTCTTGCATAAGAAATTGGTTCACATGTAAACCTAAGCTCTCATGAAATCAACCGAAGTCTTCTGAAGGGGACTTAACGCAAGGCAGTCGGTTTTATTTAAGATGGTAAACATAATTTGTCATATTAATTTTTGAGTGTTTGATATTGTATTGCAATAATTTAAATTGCTTTTTGTATGTCTTTGATGGGATTAGAATCACCAGACATGTGATCGGATTCATCAGGCCTTTCAGGATCAATCGGATCGTTTGCAAAACTCGAAAATAATTGAAAGAAAATTGAATTAGACATTTCTAAAGAAACGTATTCATGCTTCGTATTTGACGCAAGGGGGCAAGGCAACCTTTCAATTCATACAAAATGTAGCTTATCAAAAACACTGCAACCTACTTGAGATTCACCCTATATATCCAGAAGCATTCGTAATATATAACTAACAGATTAAAAATACCCAACTGAGTATGAAACAGCGACGTTAAATAAACACTGCTGTGCGTAATAACAACGTAGGGAGGGAGTAAAGATTATAAGGGCAGCCACGCCGAAAGAAGGTCGTACAGTATCCAACTTCATTTCATTCCGAGCTTTGATGTCTGACTGTATGGCTTCTTCTTCTGCATTTCGAAATGAGAAATTGTAGCTGCAAGATAAACACGCACAGGGACTCCGAGGACTCTGATTTACATAAAAATCACGTCCGAAGTGCCTCAGTACTACTGAAAAACTTTAAACCCTGCCAGAACTTTCTACTAGTTATAATACTAGTAACTAACACAGCGAGGGGAATTTCTCCGATTAAAAAAAAAAAATATTAATCACATTATTCAAGTCATGCTTTCAGAAGGAGAGAGGAAGACTTCACAAACTTTGATGAAAGAAAATGTAAGTCATGTAAAGTAATGATATTTTATCTCCATAAAATGCCCCTCGTTCATATTTTATGGCCCATCTTATTCCAACTTCTAAACAAGTACATAATTACTACTGCCTTTCTTAACATAAAATTTTTACTGCCTGTTCTCGGAAATTACGTGCCGAAGAGAAGGATTCCTGATTTGTATGCAAAGCAAGGGATCGAAGAGAAGTTTCTCAGCTGGTTGACAAAGTTGAGGCATGGGCTGGAGACATTCATCTTAAGAGCAAATAAGCACAATTAGAAAATGCTTATGTTGTTGTGCGAATTGAGTTTCAAAATGCAAACAAACTCTCACAAGGCCTTATACTTATGTCGGAATTTCATTATGTATAATTCAACAGGCATAGTAACCTAATTCAACAGGCATATTAAATTACATTCGCTCTTAAACGTAATAATCACAAGCAATTAATAATTTGAGATTTGTTTTCAGCCTAGTTTACTGAGTTGATTTTCTCTTAATATGTTAATCACTGATTATTTTTAAAAATTTAATAATTGTATTTTACTTTACAAATTATAATTCTAAATAATTACTTTTACGTTTCTACTATATTCAGATTAACTGGTAACTTCGATAGGCTACATTTCAATAACAGTATTTCGCAACATTTATTATTATTATTATTATTATTATTATTATTATTATTACTTACGCATTTGTATTAATTGTAGATCTGTTTGAGTGGAAGAGAAGGTCTCAAGAGCTTAAGTGGTTAGGTACAGCTTACAGCAGTAAAATTTTGGAAATATTCAACATATTTTTTTCCTCCATTACTGTGTCTTGTACAATGATGAAAATTAATATGTGTAGAAAACTGTCCTTCTGCTATATGAAAAAATATTTGTACGATTTGAAAAATATTATTTATATATTTTTTTTCAACTTTCAAAATGATGGCAGTTAACTGTGCAGTGATGAAGCGTTTCCTTCATAACTCAAAAAGGATGGGCGCGTTCTTCCAACATGACGGAGTCGTCGACTGGCATATATAATCTAAATCTCACATTACCCGAACGATGCATCGGCCGCGGTGGTCACGTGCTTTGGCTATCAAGGTTCCCAGAGCTTACTCCTGTGGATTAATATTTTTCTATGGGGGTGGATTAAATGCGAAGCGTATAGAAACAAAACACAAGGGACGAATTGGTAGCTCGGATTATGAATAATACTGCCCTCAAAAAAGAACGACAAGACGACCTCAGAAGTGCCACATTTACTGTTGTCAACAGAGTGGCAAAATGCATTTCACTGTTAAGATACCATTTAAATAAGCAATAAATGTAATTATTAAGTGATTTGCAGTTCCTTCAAACCATTTGTAGAGCTTCTTATACGTAACATTCATGTGTGTGTGTGTGTGTGTGTGTGTGTGTGTGTGTGTGTGTGTGTGTGTGTCCAGTAGAACTTGGTTATAACGACATCCAAGGGACCTTGAAAATTATGTTGTTATAAACGAGTGTCGTAGTAAGCGAGATTCATATTATCAGTTTAGTGAGATAGAAAATGGAAAAATAATAAACATAATTAGGCTTATTTTACATTCATGTATTCACTTTTAAGCATACCATGAACACAATAAAATACATGTACAATTATAAATACAGTATTCTGTATTAAAACAGTTTGTTCATTATTCATCAAACTTCTTTACTTAGGAGTGAAGTAATCAGTCATTTTACTCTGTTGTCTCCTACTTGCCCAATATACACTTTCTAAATTACATTTTATGTTCATTATTTCAGTCGCAATTTCACTGCTCCCGGCCCTAGCTTCATACTCCCTCCTCTAGCTTCATAGAAATGTTCACAATTATTCTAATGGCTCCTAAAGTGTCACTCACTTCTTTTAGTGGCCATACTGCGTTAAAATGCATGCACTTGGTGAAAACTTCCTGTCGAAACTGACCGCATGCAGGTACCATTAATACCGCATGAATTCGGGCAGGTTACAATGGGATGGGGAATCTGCCTGCATTCCAGAGGTCTATCATAGAAGGGAACAGTAAAGGATTTGCCAGATTTCAGCAAAATATTTCTTAAAATACTTTGGTTCTTAGAAAATTGTATTCCAAACTCAGATTGAAAATGACGTTATATGCGAGGTAGACGCATATACGTTTGTCGTATTAAGCAAGGTAGAAAAGCATATGTCTTATGGCACCACAGAATATTTGACGTTATAGGCGAGGTGTCGCACAAAACGAGGTCGCTATAACCAAGTTCTACCGTACGTATGGTATTGTAGGCTACATATCTTGAGTTTTTATACTCCGTCTTTGGATTTATTCATTCATTGATTCATTTATTTATTTATTTATTTTTATTTTCAATCTAAAATTACATGAACATATAGCGGATCTCCGTGACGTGGTGTCAGCATGATGTCGAAACTCCACTTAACAGGAAACATGAAACTGAAAACAGACAAATATCCATGCCATAAGCAGGACTCGAACTCAAGACTTTTATTCCACGTTATAAGCTGCGCGTCACAGACGTTGCACACAACGAAACTGACATGTACTCATATATCTCTACTGCAGAAGAAAATTAGCTCTTCGGAGTTTGGTAATAAAGTCTCAGATATAATATCGATCGTTCATATCGACATGTCATTTTAGATTTATGGGTCGAATGATGAAATGAGTCGAAACTGAGAGCAGGAAACAAATTGGAAAAATAATGTTCTTAGCTTCCCAATCCAGGGAGACTTTAATATAGCGATGCAATTTCTAAGCTGTGACAATAAAACGAAGAAAATTCTTTGTTCCCGCTACACAGGGTGAGCAGGAAAAGTCTCCCATAAGGCCAATTTTACTATGACAAGAGAGATCAAAATATAATACTGATTTATTCAACGTGTCACTTCTTATACAAAATCAAGTCAGTCGCCGTAACAAATGCTATTATTAACAGTGTCCAGCCCTATTTTCTGCTGGATTTCCCAATATTTCGGCCTAATTTTTTTTAAATTATTTACTACGATACATGTAGTGGGGATATACTTTTATTTATTCTGATAATATCAATTTTTATATATGCCTCACATTATTCTTCACTAATCTCTCACGTCACTGATGCGAGACACGTAACATCGAACTACCCATTGCAGATGTTATAAATCAGTGGTCGTCAGCACTCGCTGAAATGAGTAGAGCAGGGGTCGTCAGCACAGAGCACGCTGGGGCTAGAGTCTCTTATCCGCGGAAAACGCAGTGCACCATGGTGCACTCGTAGCTGCTAGCGGGTATGCTCTCTATCACTTCCTGCTGCACGACGGTGCACAAGGGACGGCACCGCTTACCCTTTGCACATATCAGCGAGTGCTGACGAGCACTGGAATAGAGTGCATAGAGGGTAAGGAATTCTACTCCGTCGTGCACAAGGTATAAAGAGGCAACATACCCGCCAGAGCGACGATTGCACGCAAAGGCAGTGTCTTGTCCGCGGGTAAAAAACGCTAGCCAGAGCGTGCAGTGTTTTGATGACCGCTGTTATAAATCTCAATTTCTATGCTTCAGTTCTCTTTTTGTAAGTTTCACGTAATGCCCACATTTCACCATCATACAATAACTTTATTTTTTAATTGTGTTTTGACGTTGATGAATTCATGATAGCGAAATAGTATTTGGGGAGAAGAAGCCGAGGATTCGTCATGAGATTATATTAATTATATAAGCCTTACAATTGGAGAAAACATCAGAAAAATCAACCTCATAAACATCCTAAGCGGAAATCGAATTCACGCCCGAGCGCAGTCCCGGATCAGCAGGCAAAGCTCTACCGCCTGAGCTGCGCCAGTGGAAAATAATGTTATTATTTTCAGCAGTGGGCTTGTGTAGCTGCAGGATGACAGTCCTAAGTACTATCCGTTCTTCTCCTGCTACTAGTGACACCCAATAATAAACAAATGGCACTGCAAAGTTAGTACGCCTATAGACCAAAAAATATTATCGAAGAGGAATGATTATAAATAAAATTATTTCTACTTTTCTTCCGAATTTCTAAGTTCCAAAACCCTTCAGGCCACACTAGGCAAAGCGAAATAGGGAGATGAGAACGTCAAGGATATCCTTTATCACCTACCTTGTTCAACATCTACTTGGAGGATTTAGTGAAGAACTGTTTTCAGAGCATGGGAGGAGTGATAGTCGGAGGAACTGCATAAGATTTGCTGTTGATATGGCGTTGTTAACAGAACAGGAGATGATACTAATGGATATGGAGCTGAATAATAGCTGTGAGCAGTATGGGATGAACATAAATGCCAATAAGACGAAGACCATGGTCACAGGAAGGGAACTAAAGAAAATAAACTTGTGAATTCTAAACTAAGCAGTAGAGCAAGTGAACAGCTTCAAATACTTGGGGTAGACTATAAGCAGTAACATGATCTGCTGCCAGGAAGCCAAAAGGAGGATAGCAATGGCAAAGGAAGCTTTTAATAGAAAAAGAGCATCTTCTGCGGATCTCTGGAAAAAATAACTAAGGAAGAGACTAGTGAAGTGCTTCGTCTGGAGAGTGGAACTGTATGGGACATAAACATGGACATTATGACGAAGTGAAGAGAAACGAATAGAAGCATTTGAAATGTGGATATGGAATAGACTGGAACGTGTGAAGTGGACAGACAGAATAAGAAATGAAGCTGTTTTGGAAAGAGTGGGTGAAGAAAGAATGATGCTGAAATTGATAAGGAAGATAAAAAGGAATTGGCTGGGTCACTGCCTAAGAAGAAACTCCTTCTGAAGGATGCACTGAAATAAATGGTGAACGGGAGAAAAGTTCGGGGCAGAAGAAGTTATATAATAACATATGGCATTAAGGTAATGGATCATATGCGGAGACTAAGAGGAAGGCAGAAAATATAAAAAAACTGGGATTGCTAGGTTTGCAGTGAAAGACCTGCCCTTGGACAGAACACTATGAGTGAATGAATGTCTTATTTATGCACATATTAAATTATTTCATTTTATGTGTTCCTTGCAAATAAAATTAAGGAAATGAAGTAGTAGAATCATTCTTAATTTAAGGAATGAATTTTTTATGGAATACGTAAAAAGTGTAATGAAAAGGCATGTCTCATTTTCTTGACAGTAAATTCTAACGAAATTGTTAAAAACTAAAATATTTTCCTTCGACTTCGGAAAGGAGTGTGAAGCGGACGAAGGAAAGACATGAAAAGTCAATACTGCGTAGGCCTATCAGTCGTTGAACGCAGGACTGGCCGTCGTAAAACGCGCGCCACCCTGTAGCGGCCGTGACGGCGCATCTCAATATAGCCCTAGAACTGACACTGTCAGTCCACTTCTTTTATCACCTCCTTGCTCCACGCTCTCTTTCTCTTATGCTGTTTGCTATAGTAAAAATGTGAGAGAAAGTCATATTGTCTCGTGCCCTTTGCCACTCTTTTGTTTCCAATTCTTTTTCATTCCCAAGTTTCTTCTTTGTGTCTCTTTTCAATTTGTTCCCTATTCTTTCTTTTTTAGCATCTTTTGTATTCTATCCAGACTAAACAAAAGAAACAGTTTCTGCAGATGGCAGCACTTATACCGAAGTATATCAAAAGGTTTTCACTAACACAACCCGCGAAGGGAATGGGATAGAGAAGTCAACTTTTCCATTAGGAGACAACTAACTGTACGAAAAACAGAAGTCCGCGGTACAGTCTCACAACCCTATCAGCCACCACTCGTACAACACTTGGTAGGCCTAACTTGTTTTTCTTTGTTATCAATGAGAAATTATGGCGCTCAAATGTGTTCGTAATAATGCCTATGGGTATGCGAGTTGAAAATTAACAGAAATAATTTCAGTGCAACGAAGTAGGTCTAACGGACATGGTAGCGTTTTTTTTCTGCAAGGACCACGGTAAACGTTTCCCCGAAAAATATATGTGTAACTGTGTTATTCCCAGACGAACAGGGGATTTGTACTGTATCTTGTGTTTACAGAATATATAATAATATTATGTATAATAGTGGCAAAAAAAAAACCGGACCGACCCTTGTAGCTGATTTCAGAGCCTTGTTCACTCCAGAGCACGATAGACTGGTAAGTAACACTTTCGTGGTTCGAATCATGCCTGGGAAGGATTTTTTTTATTCCTTATTCAAATTTATTCCCAATACTTTTCGATTGCTGGTAAAATTCATGTTCTGGGAATAATAAGTTAATTAAGTAGTAAAATATTGCTACAATCGAAAAGTATTGGGAATAAATTTGAACAAGGAACAAAAAAAAGTTTCCTTCCCAGGCAGGATTCGAACCACGAAAGTCTTAGTTACCAGTCTATCGTGCTCTGGAGTGAACAAGGCTCTGAAATCAGCTACAAGGGTCGGTCCGGGTTTTTTTTTTTGCCACTACTGTACAGGGAACTTGTAAATCAACGTATGGAAAAACCATTAAAAATCTCGTAACAATTAAAATTCAGAGGCACAGTAAACTTCAGCTATGAATTAATTCAGATTTTACAATGTAATAGGCCTATATGTGGATCTGTGAAATATAGAGGATGATTCACGAAGATTGTGAAATACTGTAGGATGTGATTTCTGGCATCATTCTGATGAAAAAAAGTTCATATAAACATGTCATATTTTTTTAATTGAGTTACACCCTCCTGAATGTTAACGTAAACGTGCATATTATGAAGGTTTAAGGATTTAAATTATTTACAACAATGGTACTGGGTTTATTATAACTTCATTAAAGAACATTCACGTTATTACTCACCTGAAAAATCTGTACTAAGGCCGGTTTTCAAAGACCCCACCTTCTGCAGCAATACACGTAGTCGCCCGAGTGTGAACTGCGCGCGCCGCGTTCCCTAACTTCTGTTGTTCGGATGCTAGGTAGATACATTGTACCGGTGTTAGATATCTCTAACCGTGACCATGATGTCACGAGATTTTGTGTCGCTGCTATCAGCTGTACAGCTCCAGACGTGGAGAGAGAGAGAGAAGTTCATAAGAATGCGTGTTACAGAAGATAGAAACGTGATTTTATCCGAAACTATTCAAAATCGGACATGTGTATATGAACTTTTTTTATTAGAATGATGTGAGAAATCACATCCTAGAGTATTGCACAATCTTAGTAAATCACTCTGTATACATTTTTTAAATTTTCATTATACAGAGTGTTTCAAAAATACGGGGCATAATTTCAGGTATGTATTTCCACATGTACACAATCAAAATAGTTCATTACAACATGTGTCCGGAAATGCTTCATTTCCGAGTTATGGCCTTCACAACATTGAAATTCACCGGAACGTTTTTCTTTCCGCAGGTCGTTGCCATTACAGAAGATGTTCAAAATGTCCACCTCCTGCTTGAATACAGACCTCACATCGATGTCTCATTGACCTGCGAACGCGATCCCAAACTCCAGGAGTATTGCGTATGTCCTCAGAACATGCCGCAATTCGATTCCGAAGGGATTCCAAATCAGGCACTGGAGACGAATAAACCAATGATTTTAATGGCCACACAAGTAGAAATCGAGAGGGTTCAGATCAGGTGAGCGTGGAGGCCAAGCAATTGGGCCACCTGTACCTATCCATCAGTCAGGAAACCTTCGATCCAAGTACCGGCGAGCCGTACGACTCAAGTGTGCAGGAGCGCCATCATGCAAGAAGTGAATGTGTTGACGATTGATCAGTGGAGTGTCTTCTAAAACATGAGGTATGGTGTTTTCCAGGAAGTTTGTGTACGCCTGCCCGGTAAGTTTGTTTACAAGTACATGGGGTCCAACTAATCGATCACCAATGATACCGGCCCACATGTTGAGGGAGAACCGCACCTGGTGATGAGATGGAACAGTTGCACGTGGGTTTTCATACGCCCATACATCCTGATTGTGGAAATTTGTTATGCTATCTCGTGTGAACTGTGCTTCATCTGTAAATAATACTAAGGCAGGAAAGTTCGGATTTACACCACACTGCTGCAAGAACCACTGACAGAACCTAACTCGTGCAGGGTAATCTGCTGGTGACAGGGCCTGTACACGTTGCAAATGATAAGGATACAATTGATACTCTTTCAACAGTCTCCAGACAGTGGTATGAGGAACACTGACTTGCAACGCTATCCTTCGTGTGCTGATAGGAGGAGTCATGTTCACAGCCTCCAGAATCTCCTCCTGTACTTCTGGAGCTGTAGATCTTGGTCGTCCCCTTCCCAAATCAGTAGAGTTAAATTTTCCATACTCGCACAGACGGTAATGGAGACGTACAAATGTCTTCCGATCTGGACATTGTCGCTGTGGGTACCTCTCCTGGTACAAACGACGAGCCAGCGCAGCATTGCCGTCCGCCTTACCGTACATGAAATGTATCTCTGCCAGCTCTTGATTTGAATACATGTCGCACAGTCTAACGCCTACACAACACTGAATGTAACCTTCGCCTCGGAATGAACTGACAGAGTGCCCTCTTAATGTCTCCTTTGACGGCAACGACCTGCGGAAAGAAAAACGTTCCGGTGAATTTCAATGTTGTGAAGGCCATAACTCGGAAATAAAGCATTTCCGGACACATGTTGTAATGAACTATTTTGATTGTCTACATGTGGGAAATACATACCTGAAATTATCCCCCGTATTTTTTAAACACCCTGTATAGGTGTGAGTGCTCACATCACGGAAATAATTTACTTAGAACTGATTTTCTTAGGGGTAATTGTTAGCAAAATAAAAAAAAATAGTAAGCTGTATTGGAAGAAGATAAATCCGAACAAGTCCACGATCATAGTTATCGGAAGAAAAATGAAAGGTAAACGTACGAATTTGAAATGACGCAGTAGAATAAAGTGAAGAACCACTTGGTGTGTACTGTAAGTAGTAACATGAGCTCCTGCCATGAAGTCAAAAGGAGGATAGAAATAGCAAAGGAAGCCTTTAATAGAAAAAAGAGCATTTTCTGCGGACATTTGGACAACGACCTAAGCAAGAGTACTTCGTGTGAAGTGTGGCATTCTATAGCGCGGAAACATGGACATTACGACGAAGTGAAGAGAAACGACTGAACGTATTTGAAATTTGAATATGGAAGAGAATAATTGAGCATGTTAAATGGAAGACAGAATAAGAAATGATGTTCTAGAAAGAATGGAAGAAGAAAGAATAACAGCAACAGGCATAGCTCAGGCGGTAGCGCGTTTGCTAGCTTATCTGGAATTGCGTTCGAGCGTGGGTTCGATTCCTGCTTGGATTGATTACCTGGTTGGGTTTTTGCGAGGTTTTTTCCTAACCGTAAGGTGAATGTCAGGTAATCTATAGCGAATCGTCGGTCTCATTTCGCCAAATACATCTCGCTAACACCAATTTCATCGACGCTAAATAATTTCGTAGTTGAAACAGGGTCGTTAAATAACCAAGTAAAAATAAAAAGGAAATAATAATGCTGAAACTGATCAGGAAAAAAATTGAATGGATCACTAGCAAAGTAACTGCCTAATGAACAATGTACTAGAAGGAATGGTGGACGGAAGAAAAGTTCAGGGTAGGAGAAGATATCAGATGATGGAGAACATTAAAATATCCAGATCATTTGCGGAGACAAAGAGAAAGGCGGAAAGTAGGGAAAACTGGAGAATGATGGGTTTGCAGTGAAAGACCTAGCCTTGGGCAGTAAACTATGAATGAATCAAATTTGTGATGGGCCAAATTTTCGTTATGAAATTATCTAACAGTCGCCCTACAGTTCGGAAAAAACTCGCAATAAACAAAGCAGGAAATAATCCCAGTGGGATTCGAACCTACATCCGAGCGTATTTGTTTGGCATCATAATCATAATTTAACTATCTTTGTACCGACACGAAGACTAAAATCAAATGAGATATTTATTTAAAAACAATGATTAAAAAATTCATTTTACAGCATTTAAAAGTAGCATTACGTTAATTTCAAGACAAGTCTTAAAAGTATACAGCCCTTGTATTTTATACCTAATATAGGCGTATCTGTCCTTGTCACAATATATGCATCTGGGGCTAGACATGACCAATGGAAGAGTGGAAACCGACAAAATCAAAGAGTTGAATGTAGGCCTACTTGTCGGTATACCCTTACAAATAAAGTTAACAGAATAATTATTTAATGTTCATATAATTATACGCTTCAGCGTGCGGCAATAAAATATCGCACTTGAAGTAATTTTATTTATTGGCTTACCTCATAGTAATCGTTAATACTGTCAACTGCTGGTAATAAAGCATGACACGTTTTGTATTACTTCTTATAATATACGTACCATAAAAGAAAACTATTCTTATTTGTGCTGTACAGCACTGCCACGAACTAAACTGAAATGCACTGAATGGAAGTTAAGGCTGGTTCACAATAAACCGCGAACGGAAACGACAACGAGAACGAGAACGGAAATATTGTTAAAATACATGTTTTTAAATGTAGCATTCAAAATTAACTATTAAAAACATTTATTTTAACATTATTTCCGTTCTCGTTTCCGTTTCCGGTTTATTGTGAACCAGCCTTTAGTTGTATACAAATATTTTAACCTTAAAGTCCCTTCAGACTGTGTTATCTGTCCACACTACGTAACATAAAACTTTCCCACGCTCGATCCAGTGTAAATGTGCACACTACGACCTTGGAAGTCGATCTATAACAGTAAAAGTCTGACGACATTTACCTGAGGGAAACTTGTTCCTGACGAATGATCTGTATATGCAAAAAAACAAAGAAAATATAATAGAAACATAAAATGATCTCAATTGATGCTAGTACTTCAAACGTAGAACGGAAAGAATAATCAAAAGAACCATTTACGTCAACCCAACGGAATTTCGAGATTTCTGTGAGCCTTACGAATTTCATTTCGACAGCAATATTCTTGAGGAGTCTGATATCCTAACTCTCCGTGTTTTCGCATCCGTAAGACAGAACTTGTCGAGTAAGAATTTCATAAATTGTAATTCGTGTCTGCGTTTCAACGAACCAATGAAGGTTTCATATCTCAATTTAAAGTGCATAATGGATTTTTGGTCCTTGTCTTGTGGCCACACAATGCCGTCTTTAAAGATGCCCCACACCACATTTGCCACACTGTCAGAAAGTTCCGTTACTAGCGAATATCTACTGCTGGTGCCAAATCCTTATAAAACAAAAAGTCGAGGTTCTCAGATTCCAAGCCGGTCGAAGGTTATGGATTTTTAAATGTGATAAAAGTGACATGAGATTTATGAAATCCCCAGTATTGCGTGAAACATTTTATCTTGTCTTATTTCAGTCTGTAATCCAATATGAAATATTACGATAGGGTAGTACTTATGAAACTACTCTTATTCCACTAGATTTATTACAAACAACAACAATTATTATTATTATTATTATTATTATTATTATTATTATATTATTATTATTATTATTATTATTATTAACTTGTCCTAACCAGGATTTGAACCCGGGCCCTCTCGTTTCACGACCAGATATGCTAACCGTTATTCCACAGCGGTGAATGTTATTGTTATGTAAAGGCGGGTGTAAAGAATTGGAGGACGAACCAGATCACAGTTAATTTTTTTGTTCCAAATATGACACAAATGAGATATAAGCACAGTCTAGTATATACAGTCACGAAACTTGAGTTGTGAGGGTGCTAGGAACACTAGAATGTGCCTGTACTATTTCGCATTGTATGTAATGAGGCGACATTAGCGATCCTAGTGGTTAGCAACTATCTATGGATGCATATTTACTACGTATTGAGCTTCGTGACTGTATATACTAGACTGTGATTTAAGCATGTGGCGTGACCTGGAGGCACTCAGTAGTGTTGGTTGCATGAGGTCAAATCGTCTGAAATTTGTGTCTGCAGATCTGAAGAGAAAAATCGAGATTATTCTGGATTGAGGAGATATGTTATTACTTATTTTAATGATTATTTCATTTTCAAATAATGTTAGATAAATATTTCTAACAAATCAAAACTAAAACTCATATAATTAATAAGTTACGTATTAGCATGGATCGTATGCGAAGACCGGAAGACGGAAAATAGAAGATATTGTAGAATAATGGGTTTGCAGTGGAAGACCTGCCCTCGGCAGAACACTATGAATTATTGAAATGTTATTAGCCTATTGTTGCTATTATGACTAAAGTTTTATACTCTGTTGCATTTCATCTTCATTTTACCACAAAATTTCTTGTACCGGTGTTTCTAACGCGCAGCTCCTAGCATATTATTTAATCTCACCAGACTACATTACTTAATCGCATTGCGTTCTATATTGTCATGTTAGTGCACCGGTATGTGTACGAAAACAATTAAGTACTTCTCCTACCTAACGAACAGCAACGCAAGCACAGGGGTGATTCTGCCTTGCTTATTACATCGCACTATTGTATGCATGAGCGTATAAAATAATAAAGCACCTCCAACGCATCTTGCAAGGAAAATTGGCGCTCTCTGGCGCTGGCCAGAATTTTCCACATTCGCACTATCATCCACAGTAGTGAACTAACGTTTTTATGTTTTCTATCTCTCTGTAATCCTAGGCTCTTAAAAGTTACCAACTCACATGTTTGTTGTAAGCTTTAATTCGGCATCTATCATTTTTAATTTATTTCCTATGAATACTCGACATTGAGTCTAGAATAATTTTTGAGACGATTTTTTTTTAATTATGATTTACTTAACGACGCTCGCAACTGCAGAGGTTTTATCAGCTTCGCCGGTGTGCCGAAATTTTGTCCCGCAGGAGTTCTTTTACATGCCAGTAAATCAGCTGACATGAGCCTGTCGCATTTGAGCACACTTAAATGCCATCGACCTGGGCCGGGATCGAACCCGCAACCTCGAGCACAGAAGGCCAGTGCTATACCGACTACGCTGCCCAGGGCGACGAGACAATTGTTATCCATTCTAAACACACGGTACAATCACTGGAAATTCTCTGGTTTCATTTTATTTTATTTTATTTTATTTTATTTTATTTTAAATCCACCACCAACAGAAGCAGGCTTCCAATTACAGGTGGCTTACATAGATATATACACAAAATACATAATGAGAGAAAAAAACAACAAAACAAACAACACAAACGAAAGAAAGTACATAATGGTAATAGATGCTAGAATATAATATTACAAATAATATAGTGCCAAATGTCAATATAATAATGCAACATTATTTAAAAACTAGCTTGTGTCTGTGACAATCACTTCTATTATAAGCTTTAATCCAGCATCTCTTTTATCCCATTTTCTATAATTCTTCATCAACACCGAGATTCTGTTATCCATTTAATCACTTAGAAGCCGAAGAATGTGAAAAAAAATTTTGGACAAATATGAATTTCATACTCCCAAAATACGGGGAGGGGGGGGGGGAATAAATAAATTTAAAAAAAAATAAAAAAATTAAATTTTCTTGAAAAATTTTTTACATTTCCTAATCCATGAAAGAGGACGCGACACGAACGACTGTTAGCTTTACTAACCTCAACACGAGGGAGTCTGCTACAAAAATCGCGAAATGCAGCTACAAATACAGCCGATAGAAGCTCCTGAAGGTTTGGAGCTTGAATTGATAAATCTACAGAACAGCACGCCACTTAGAGTTTCGGTGAAATCAGGAATCTAACTGCTCGCTATGCTGCCTAAGTCATAATATCCAAATCCATGCATATTTGTCTTCTGTCTAGTAACCAAATTTGTCATTTGGGACTAATATGGTACTAGCGTTTTTTGTTATACTCTATCCAAGAAATAAGCTGTTAAAATCTGCACAGTAATACTAGGCTACTTCCCTCTGTATATAAATGTTTTAAGACAGCAATACTAGAAAATATTATCTCTGTTACCTCACACCCCGCAATAATTTATTCGGATGTTAGGCTGTAGTTCTAATAAGACATGTGTCACTCAATAAATTATAACACAATGGACAAGATTTGTTTTGTAATTTTCTTTCCCGGGTCAATGAGAGAGCACTGGTTCGTGCGATCAAAATAATACTTTTACTATTATTATTATTATTATTATTATTATTATTATTATTATTATTATTATTATTATCGGTTAGCGCGTCTGGCCGCGAAACCAGGTGGCCCGGGTTCGATTCCCGGTTGGGCCAAGTTACCTGGTTGAGGTTTTTTTCTGGGATTTTCCCTCAACCCAATATGAGCAAATGTTGAGTAACTTTCGGTGCTGGATCCCGGACTCATTTCACCGGCATTATCACCTTCATTTCATTCAGACTCTAAATAACCTAAGATGTTGATAAAGCGTCGTAAAATAACCTACTAAAATAAAAAATTATTATTATTATTATTATTATTATTATTATTATTATTATTATTATTATTATTATTACAAAAGATCGCTAAACGGCAGAGGTAAAGACCTACTTAAAGTTGGTACGTAAACTACACCGATAGCTTAAAAAACCACAGCAGATTTTAGTCAGCCTAACATACCTTCGGATTCGAACTCCGATAGTTAAGCTATTATTGCGTGCCAGTCAAGATATCGATGGGTAACAAGCAGACTTTCTAATTGGGGGCAGATAAAAAAAGTTTTTTTTTTTCTTCCACCATGTTAATAACGTAAAAACAAGTGCTTAATTACAAATTTTGGCCACTCGAGCGCAATTACGAGGGCCCCCCAGAAAGTAAATTTGCCTAGGACAGTTAAAGAAAGGAAACACAATTTCATGGAAAAATTATTGGAACAAATACATATATTATTGAACTATTTTTCAACATATTCTCCACCGGAAATGAAACATCTGTTATACCGTGGGATAAACTTTTGTATCTCTGTGTCGTAGAAGTCTGTCGCCCGAGATCGGAGCCAGTGTGTGACAGCCGTCTGCACCTCTCTTTTGATCCTACAGTATGAGAAATGTCTCAGTTCCGGTGAGGAATTTGTTGAAAAACAGCTCAACAGTTGCTGTATCTGTTGCAATAAATATTTCAATGAAAATGTGTTTTCTTTCTGTAAACACCAAGAATCTTACTTTCTGGGGGGCTCCTCGTAATTGCGCTCGAGTGGCCAAAATTTGTATAAGCACTTGTTTTGGCATTATTAACATGATGATAAAACTAATTAACTGTTTTATATGTCCCTATGAGAATTTCTGCTTGTAAGAAGTATGTACAAAAATGGTTATTTATTTCACTACATTATTATTTAGATTAACTACATTATTATTATTATTTTCACAAAATAAATTAGAAAGTTCAATATTTTGTTCTCGAGTAGGATTTCTTGCAGAGCAGAAACATATAAACATATTTTGGGAAAAATAATTTTTCAAACTTTTTTTTCACCTGCAAATTTACAGATACGAGATACAGTATCACTTCTTAGCTATCGATATATTTTCATCACAGATTTTCTAAAACCGGTGCATTATACAACACAGAATAAAATATTACATTTAACACGCACGTACATTTCTACAAGTTGTCCTGATAATTAAGTACTGTTATCTCTTTGCTTCTGACTGCATTTCACACCTTAGATTCTGGACAGCACACGGATCTCACCTATGCTGTAAGTTTAGAATCTGATAAAACACAATATAATAATAACCTTGTCGAAATTCAACCCAACTCAGCTTCAGACCACATGTAAAATACGGCTAGGAACTTCAGAAAATGCTTCTCCAAACACGGCGGACGTCCGTATGAAGACAGTTATAAGGCACCACGACGCATGTGGACGACAGTTGGTGGCACTGCGGTGATCCATATTTCTAAAAATGATAATCGTCTGACGCATCGTAACGCCAGCACATATTATATTGTTACCCTGGTGATTTACCGCCGCCGAAATTCAATAAAGTTTTCTGATATACAGACAGTTTGATTAAATTTATTGTCCCTCCCATTTCCCCACTCTCTCTCGGCCCCCACTCCGGTAACTTTTTTGTTTTATTTCATCTCATACATTTTCTATAAGTTCTGCTCATCTTTTATCTTTGTCCGTATTCAACTGCCTGTGTATTTTTTTATCCCAGTTTCTTGTTAAATTCGAATTATCATATCTTTTCTCGTTTTACAGAAATGGAATAAAAATAAGTGTCTACAAGAAAATGAAAAAAGTGAAATAAGTTATTTAATTTGCATTTTAACAACCTTTATTCTGCGTCCATAACGACTTCATTCATAGTTTATAAAAAAAAAACAGGCGGAGCGAAACCAACAGAATTATCGAAAACAAATACATTAATGGTAGCGAAGACAATTGAGTAATCAATCATAAAGAGTGCTCAGGACAAATAAGGAAGCGACAAACGAGAAGAATGATCGAAAACAGATTTATAAAGTGCAGGGAAGACAATTAAATCGCATTCTATAACAAAGGTGTTCAATGAAGATAAGTGAGGAATCATTAGCAAGATCAGAAACAAATACGTGAAGTGTTAGTGGTATAATATACAGGATGATTAAAAAAATTATGTCATTACTCTAGGAGGTGAGAAGGCTGATGATAGGTAACAAGAAATTGTAAAGTTTATATTCCCATATTATTCATATTTACCTATTCTATGATGATGATGATGATGATTCAGTACCAAGTTCCACACACTCGCATGAAGTGGACATTTTTAGCATAGTGATCAGGAGCTTACATCGTTTACTATGATTAATTCATTTCATTAATTGAATTATGTTTTGCTACAGCTGAATATATCCTATAAATTTTCTAAACAATAAATAAAGCGGTACCTAGTAGGAACAATGTGAATTTACAATTTTTGCTGCAAATGACCAGTCCTCTCACCTCTTAATTTATTATAACAACCTTCTCAATCACCCGGTATAAAACATAAAAATAAAATAAATTCAGGGTCTCTAATTGAATAGCGATCATTTTCTTCTAACAAAACAAAACACTGCACAACATTGGACTCTAAGCATAAGAACATAGCTGTAGATATTTTTGTCAAGTATAAAAACGAAAGACTGTCGCAGTAAATGTATGGAAAACTTTTAAAAGACATAGAAGATTTTTAAGTGTAGCAAATCGATATAATCCAATAAGAACCAGAGATATAGGAAGGCAAAAAAAGATATTTGCAAATGTAATGTTAATACAGTCAATAGATAATACAGAAACGATACCCAGTTCTTCACCGGACTCAGACGACATACATTATTTCAGTAATTAATAGAGTCATCCGTACATGACGCCACGGGACAAACAGAAACGTTGCCCCCCACTACAGAGCGCATGTCGTACGCGCCGAAGTTCAAGAGCGTTTGTGGGGCGTTACATGCGTGCAGATCACATCAGTCTGATATGAGATACTGAAGGGATTGCTCATTCGTGCGTAGTGTAGTGCAAGCTATTGTGTTTTTTTTTTTTTTCATTGTTTGCAAATTCTGAAAGGATTACTCAATCGTGTATGCTGTACAGTCTATTGTTTTTTTCTAATTCTTTATGAATGGTGTATATTATATTGCAGCTAGTTGTAAGTTATACAAAAAGTGAAGAAAATATCCGACAAGTCATTTCGAAATTTCTCAAGGAGAAATTATTTCACAACAATGTAAGGGAATGTCAGAAATGTATTGAAGCAGGAGGAGGACACTTTGAAAATCTGTGGCATAGGTAAGATGTAGGCTTGCTTACTTACTTACTTATGGCTTTTAAGGAACCCGGAGATTCATTGCCGTCCTCACATAAGCCCGCCATCGGTCCCTATCCTGAGCAAGATTAATCTATATTAAATTATAGTTGTATAGTTTCAGTCTACAACTTATCGCTCTATATTAATACAGAAATAATTTTCTGTTTTTTCTTTCCACAAATATTTTCGACATATTTAAAAAGTCTTCTTCAGGTGGAAAACACAATAAATGGCATGTTGAACATAGGTGATATACAGTGGGAGAACATTTGTGCATATTATAAAATTGAACATGTATACAAACATTATAAAATTATATGCGACTACTGGAGTGGTTCTAAGTCATTTTTGCATGCATACATAGAATGTCAATGCTTGTATCTCTTCAATGACTTTTCTTATCTGTACATAGTATCACTAGCGGGCATTTACTGCTATTTTTAAACTTCTGAATATTTTAAATTTCAAATATTTGCATACAACATGACCTAAATTGGTTATATAATATTTAAAGACTCAATTAAAGTGTGGTTATCATTATAAGACTAATTTTAACTTATCTCAAATTTTATTAAATGTTATTTATTGCATATCAAAATGACTTAGAACCACTCTAGTAGGCCTATTCACATATGATTTTATAATGTTTTTTTATACATGTTCAATTTTACAATATGCACAAATGTTCTCTCACTGTATATCACCTGTGTACAATGTGCCATTTATTGTGTTCTCCACCTGAAGATGACTCTTTTAAATAAGTCGAAAATATTTGTGGAAATATAACTTTGCAATGTAATAAAACAGAAAGTTAATTCTGTATTAATATAAATTGATAAGCTGTAGGTTGAAACTACATAACTATAATTTAATGTAAACTTCAACTTATCTGAAATCAACTCTCAAAATGACTTTCAAAGATTAATCCAGTCTCTACCATAATATCCCAACTCCCTCAAATCCATTTTAATATTATCCTCCCATCTATGTCTCGGCCTTCCCAAAGGTCTTATTCCGGATTCGCCCATACCTGCTACATGCTCTGCCCATAAGATAAAGGCTACTTGTATTAATTTTTAAGTTCTTTATAAACTTTTTTCCTGCTAAACAGGGTGTGGAAACTAAAATTGCTATCGTAGACACGGCGACAGATTTCGCGGTTACTGTGCCAGGCATATAACAGAAAATTCCGCTGAGCTTGCAGTGTGAGGGAAGCTCATTATATGGAAGACTCTGTAGTACCAATCACACGTTACCACGGACCGGTTGGAACGATAGAAATTTACCAAGAATCACCTGGCAAGTACGTATTTTTGTTACGGTGCTTTGCTTTCTTTTTAATCAGAGTTATGCACGCCGCCATCTTCTTGATAGTACTGCAGCTAATTCAAGGCTATACAAACATGAGTGCCAAAGATCAAAGAGATTCGAGCGAGTAACGCTTCTCTAAATCTCTGTTCCCGTGTTAAGATTCGCTGTGGAGTGGAAACAGATGATGTGTCTATTTCGTGAAGTGAAGGAAAGGACTAAGCTAGAAAGAGGAACAAAATTAAGTTCTGCAAAACATTGGCTCTTTCATCTATGAAAACTAAAGCTAGCCCTAAGAGGCAAAGATAAATGAAGTCTATAAACAGCGAAGACGCTATTTGTAAGAAAAGTAGCTAGTTACAGACTAAAACGAATGACGTCATTAAAACTCAGAATCACAAAGTCTACCAGAGATGATATCAGATAGACAAAAGAACTGGCATCAACGAACATGTACAAACAAACAGGATCGAAGTGCAAAGACTAGCTTATCCCTACAATCTGATAAATAGATAAAATTTGGACGAGTCAGAAACATAACTTACGGTAACAGGTTCTATAGAGCCCAACACGTAATAAGTCATAATAATAATAATAATAATAATAATAATAATAATAATAATAATAATAATAATAATAATAATAATAATAATAATAATGATCTTGTAAAAATTCTCGGTTAGACTATAGCTCCTTGTTCCGATTTTCAATAGTCCATCCATATTATTTTGAGTGGCCTTCTGCCTCATTTTGACTTGTATGACATTGCTGCTTTTGAAAATCAAAAATTTTTTCATACTCCCCACATCGATTAATTTTTGTTTGTAATCATCGATTTCTGAGACTATATTTTTTTAACTTAAAATTTTGATCATAAAACTTAACTTTTTTGACAATTGAATCTTGTTAACTTCATTAAAATAAATAATTTCAGCTGCCTATAGCTACTCTTGATTTTTCTTTGTGTTCAATTTTCCATCTTTAAATCCCAATTTTTTTTATTTGTTTTGCTGCCATATTATGTAGTTTAATTTGGGTCTTATTTAACATCTGATTTTCATAAATGTTCTTCTTTTTGTGCAAATTACAAAATTATACCTATGTACCTTCTGTTTTATGTCATCTACATTTAAATCTTGGAATAATACTTCCGAGATAGTTCAATGATGAGACTTGTTCAAATATAGCATAATCTATCACTATTTTAACTCAATGGATATATTTTCTCTGAAATGCCAGTGACTTGGTTTTGGATATATTTATTTTATGATCATAATTTTTTGCAATTACATTTAAGTTTTGATTGCGCTTTTTACATTGCTTCATTGTCTCAAATTGTTAATTTGTCATGTACATACAAGAAGTGTCAATATTTAACTTTATGTTAATTTGTATTCCGCACACTTGCACAGAAGGTAGAGATTTCTGTACCATACGATTAGTGTATAGATCGTTTCAAAATAATAGGGCAGATTTAAAACATTTATTTCAAACAAACCATACAAGACAGAAATACAATCCGCACATCACTGGATATAGGAAGTTCTATGCTTATAGAGGTAGCAAGATCTTGTTGTCCACCTCTACAAATTCATCGTTATGGAATGGTAGCATCCAGATAATGCCGGACCTCAACGTGGAATTGAGGCAGTGCACCGTCTTGCGTGAAAATGAAGTAATTCGAATCTTCTTGAATTTGGGGAAACAACCAGCTTTCTAGCAGCAAATCTTATTGTCTGCGGCCTCCCAAGTCTCCAGACCATTCTCTCTGCAATTTTCATTTATGGAGCTACATTAGAGATAAAGTGTTTATTACACCTATGTCCGCTAATCTTCAAGAATTGCGACTTCGAATTATGAAAATTGTGGAGTCAATAACTAACGACCAGCTGATTCGTCTGAGACAAGTAATGGCTTTCCGCTTTGATGTTTGACGCGCTCTTATTATTATTATTATTATTATTATTATTATTATTACTATTATTATTTTTATTCATTGTTATTAATTTAGTGTTCTGCCCAAGGGCAGATCTTTCACTGCAAACCCAGCTTTCTCCAATCTTTCCTATTTTCTGCCTTCCTCTTTGTCTCCTCATATGATCCATATATCTTAATGTCGTCTATTATCTGATATCTTCTTCTACCTCAAACTCTTCTCCCGTTCACCATTCCTTCCAGTGCATCCTTCAGTAGGCAGTTTCTTCTCAGTCAGTGACCCAACCAAGTCCTTTTCCTCTTCATGATCAGTTCTAGCATCATTATTTCTTCACCCACTCTTCCAACACAGCTTCATTTCTTATTCCGTCTGTCCACTTCACAAGTTCCATTCTTCTCCATATCCATATTTCCAATGCTTCTATTCGTTTCTCTTCACTTCGTCGTAATGTCCATTTTTCTGCCCCATACAATGCCACACTCCATACAAAGAACTTCACTAGTCTCTTCTACAGTTATTTTTCCAGAGGTCCGCAGAAGGTGCTCTTTTTCTATTAAAAGCTTCCATGGCCATTGCTATCCTCCTTTTGACTTCCTGGCTGCAGCTCATATTACTGCTTATAGTACATCCCAAGTATTTAAAGCTGTCCACTTGCTCTACTACCTTATTTAGAATTCTCAAGTTTATCTTCTGTATTTTTCTTTCTATGACGATGCTCTTCGTCTTATTTGCATTTATCTTCATCCCATACCACTCACAGCTGTCAGTTAGCTCCAGTAGCATATTCTTTAACATCCTTTTCTGCTAACAACGCAATATCATCAGCAAATCTTATGCACTTTATTTTTGTTTCTCCTACTATCACTCCTCCCGTGTTCTGAAAACAGTTCTTTACTAAATCCTTCAAGTAGATGTTGAAGAGGGTAAGTAATAAAGGACAACCTTGACATACTCCTCTCCCAATTATTATTATTATTATTATTATTATTATTATTATTATTATTATTATTATTATTAATTTTTAAAAATTGGAAAAAATTATTTTAGGCAGAAAGGAAAGGATGATCTGTAGTACGCATTGCATAATCTGGGCATTGTACTTCTACACATGCGAGATTAATGATTTTGTGTTATTATTTTTCCTTCTTTGCATGTTGACAAACTCATCGCTGTATAGTCTATTAAGCATCAAGTTTAAACATGATTTACATTGCAAAATGCAATAATTATTATCTCTCTCGGTTCTATAAGACGAGCATAATAACCAATCAATTACGTAAAGAAACTAGCCTTTGTATCTGGATCCAATATTTGGTACAAATGTGCTGTGAAGAACATTTTGAGGGCAGCTGTACCTCCCGGTCATGTTCCCGCCTTGTCCTTGTTTCATACTACTTTTCTTCTTCCAGTTCCGTGCACCTCTGTCGTCCTGTAATCCAGGTAATTCTATTTAATTTTCCCTCTCTCTCCTGCTTCTTCGACAGCAGACACAAGGGTAAGGGTACAATGTGAGCCTGCCTTCGGGCAAGTTAAAAATGAGTCTACCGGAGATAGAAAGGAGCAGAGAGACGAGAAAAATTCTCGATAGAAAGATGAAAGTGGAGAGGAAGTAATTCGGAATGCCTTCATTAAGACAGCTCACACCCACGCCCATAACAATCACTTTAATTCAGTGTCAAACAATTCAAAACACACCTCTGATGTCTTCTTGGCAGAACGACATCTGTCTTGACTTGAAATTCTTTGATCAAAAACAAAAGACGTGTCATTACTTTTCTTCATCTGTTATATTTCAGTTTATATTGCGAGTATACATATTTCTGGAAATATTTTGTTTTTGTACTGAATTATTATAACATCTGCATTGATTCACAGATTTGTACAATTGAAAATGTTACTCGCGACTGATACGTTAATTATGGGGTTATAATAAAGGTATTATATTAAATCCTGAATATTTTAACAATAAATGGTCCTTACTATGTGGGAAATTATGTTCTTGTCGTTTAAGATCTATATATTAATTCCAGACTTCATTATAATTTTCCATTATTTACTGCAATAAAAACTGGTCCATTGTTGATTTTAATATTATTGTTAATCGGTAGAAGCATTGTTGAGCACTGTTAGCATAAAATGTGGACATTATTAGTGTGTTTCTATCATTTGTCTGACATAAGATTTCGTTAGGTTAACACCTGATTGCTTTACAACAAACTTTACTGATCATTTTATCACAATGGATCCAGAAAGGACTGAACACCTTCTAGGGCAGTCACACTTCGAGAAGAAGGCTACACATTTAAGGAAATTGCAAGAAAACTTGGTAATGGTCCTACAGTGTCTGGTGTCCAGAAGGTATGGCAGAAATACAAATCCACAAGATCTTGTAAAACAACAATTAGGACTGCTAGAAAACCTAAAGTAAGTCCAAGATATATGAGGCAGATTTGTCGATTAGCATTGAAAGATCGAAGGAAATCTTCTAAATAGATACAGGAAGTTTTACACAGCAAGTGACTTAGTATTTCTGCATATTTGGGGCTAAGAGGGATGAAATTACAGGAGAATGGAGAAACTTACACAACGCAGAACTGCACGCATTGTTTTATTCACCTGACGTAATAGGAACATTAAATCCAGACGTTTGAGATGGGCAGGGCATTTAGCATGTATGGGTGAATCCAGAAATGCATATAGAGTGTAAGTTGGGAGACCGGATGGAAAGAGACCTTTGGGGAGACCGAGACGTAGATGGGAGAATAATATTAAAATGGTTTTGAGAGAGGTGGGATATGATAATAGAGAGTGGATTAATCTTGCACAGGATAGGGACCGATGGAGGGGTTATGTGAGGGCGGCAATGAACCTGCGGGTTCCTTAAAAGCCATTTGTAAGTAACTAAGTTCTACCGAATCCTAAAATTCCATATCCGGTTAACGCAAGGTTAGATAACAAAGTATCGGTTTTTGATACAGGATCGTAAAATTACCAAATAAAGTAGTTTTAGAATTAGTGATGCTGGTAGTAACAGTGGTAATATTATTGGTAGTAGTAGGAGTGGTAATAGTGGTAGTAGAAGCAGTGGTGGTTATAGCAGTGCTGGTGGTGCTAGTAGTAGTAGTAGTAGTAGTAGTAGTAGTAGTAGTAGTAGTAGTAGTAGTAGTAGTAGTAGTGATGGCGATTTAACGACGTTTTCAACTGCAGAGACTATTCAGCTTAACAAACACATCCTTACCATTTGTTCGGGATAACAGACCGTATTCTTATTTATTTAATTTCAATGAGCTTGTTAAATTGCATCCAGCTCTGTTCTGCAATATTCTATCTCTATTAGGGTGTCAATTAAAAAACGAAAATTGTTGTTTGAACAACTAATGTTTGTAGGAATGCAATCTACTACTGCCAAAAAGTGACTTCAATTTTACAGCGATGCGTACAATCGATTTTCAACACGAGATATTGAATTGGATCGAAAATGAATTTCCCTTTAACACAGCAAAGGGTTCAAAGCCATGCGGAATAAAACAGAAATTAACACGAAATAATAATACAAAAAGCCGAAGTGAGGAAAAAACTCAATCAATTTTAAACATCAAAGTTATACGATCACCGGACCATAGTTAAAAATAATCAAGAGCTATAATCAAATATTTACAATCCCGTCTCCTCAAAATAAATCAGTTTAGCTGGAATCACGTGGAGGGTGGCACGGCACTTGTTTGGTAATCCCCCTCGCGAGGCCTGCAGTTAATCAGATTTCAAATGTTTGTGTACCCAGCCCGATAGCAACGCAGTAATGAACTACCTACACAGTTTTATTTATTTCCTGTTTGCACTTTGAACACATTTCCTGTCGCTTAGATACAAGAAAGCCTCCCCGCACCACGCTGCACATTGCATTACAAAATCACATATTTTCACTACACTTCATTTTTGTAGTTCCGAACTCATTTTAATTGCAAATCAATTAAATTTCGCTCAACTGGAGCATCATGCGATTCTCATGGATCGAAATCTACAAACGTAGGAATATGTATAGGCCTAATCACGGCGTAATTTTTTCCCTCTGTCTTTTGTCCATGGAGAATGCGTCAACAATAATACTGACGAAGGCAGCCGATCTGATTTGGTGACAAAGATATACTTTTTTTTTTAGGTTATTGTACGACGCTTTATCAACATCTAGGTTATTTAGCGTCTGAATGAGATGAAGGTGATAATGCCGGTGAAATGAGTCCGGGGTCCAACACCGAAAGTTACCCAGCATTTGCTCATATTATGTTGAGGGAAAACACCGAAAAAAATCTCAACCAGGCAACTTGCCCCAGCCGGGAATCCAACCCGGGCCACCTGGTTTCGCGGCCAGACGTGCTAGCCGGAAAGATATTACTACAAAGCTTTAAGTTACACTTACGATGAATTTCAAACCCAGTATAGTATATTGTAATACAAGTGTTGAAAGGCACTCATTGCACATTCGAGTGTGATTAGTTGCAACCCGAGGTTTACCGAGGGTTGCATATCACGCGAGGATCTCAATGAGCCTTTCACGACGTATGTTACATACTATTTTTTATACATCGTAATGTAAGTAAAATTTTATCTATTATAACTTATTTTAATTTGGGATTGTTACATATATCAATATATTAAAACTTTCTATTCAATCTTTATGGCTTAACACATCAAACAAAATCAAGTTACAAATCACTGTTTTGTATATTTACATTTGTACCAACGTTTTCACCCTCCAAGGAACATCATCAGGTAATAGTAATATGCGTTACAAGAGCGGTATGTTGAAATTTTCATGTTCGAGGAAAAGTTTGAAAAAGCGAAACGTAGTTGAGCTTTTTTAATTTCCGAGAATTGAAAGAAAACATACCGCTCGTGTATCGTACATTATTTTGTGCGAATACCGTTTATTACATACCTGAAAGAGGAATTTCTAATTAGTTGCAATGAAATCTCCATCTTGGTTTCTGTTCAATGACGGCAAATTTGCAAAACAAAAACATCTATCTTCAACATTGTTGCTTTAAAATGTTTTCTGTGTTTACTATACTCCAGCAGGCCGTGATATACGTCTGTCTTTTTTTTTTTCCCCCAGTCTATGATGAGTCTGGAATCTTGTTGATTTTTTCACGGCTTCCTTAATGTTACTTGCATCACGAATGCAGTAACTTTAGTGGAGTTGTAGAGTTTACTTAATTTTTGAAAATATTTAAAAACAATAATTAACAGTGCAATTTAGGTGAAATTGCAGTGATAAGTTTCCAATTTATAATTATTACTATATTGAACGTCTCTAAAAAGTATATGTTAAAAGCCTAAAGCAGTAAAACCAATATATCACTTAAGTGGTAAGAAGAGGGAAATTGTTATGTGTGTTAGGTTGGGAATACTGAATGTGGAATTTTAGACTTACCGCGGATTGGTTTTGTGCGGAAACCAAGCAAATACGCACGATCTCGCACAAAACAATATTAAAATATCATATATCTAAAATCAAGCATATAAAAATGTGCAAGACTGTTTATCATGATACATAAGGTATGAAGTAAATCTCATATTATAGTGTGCACAAATGAACATGTTAAAATGGACTTGAACAAAAAATGTAAATTAAAACATACCGTGAAAAATCATTATTAACATGCCTGAACGACTGTATATTGTATGCTATGTACGATATCAAGAAAATGCATTGGTTGATGCTTAATATACTTTGAGTACAAAGACATACATTATTGCTAAATAGTATATTGTATATTTGTTAATATTTGATATAAATGACACTGTCATAGAAGATTAATAAATGCTCCATTTAATGGATCTATGGTGAAACCAATAGAATGATGCAGGTTGTCAATATCCAGTTTTCAAATTTATATGAACTTTCTATTTTATATCTACTAAACTGTAAGTTGAAAAATAATGATAGTTATACATACTAGGTTCAAAAAGTTCCCGGAATTTGTTAGCATCATAGAAACAACGTACCTTAAACACTATTCTACAGAATTCCCTTCAAAATAGTTGCCTTCCGCAACTACACACTTTTGCCAACGCGTGTAGAGTTCCTGGAAGCAGGCCTGGAAGCCATTTTGTGAAACCCGTCTTAGTGCTCTCGTCGCGTTTGCGATAACCTCTTCAGCATTGAATCTCCGTCCTTTCAGATGACTTTTCAGACGGGGAAACAGAAAGTAATCAGGTGGTGAGAGATCAGGAGAGTATGGTGGGTGATCCAAAGCAGTTATGTTGTGCCTGGCAAGAAAATTCTTTACAATAATTGCGCGATGAGCAGGTGCATTGTCATGCATAAGAAACCAGTTGTTTTCTACCCACTTTTCTGGACGTTTCCTTCTCACTGCGTCCCAGATGCGACGGAGGGTTTCTACGTACAATTCTTTCGTTACAGTACGACCTTCTGGAATGAACTCATGGTGCATGAGACCCTGAGAGTCGAAGAAAACTTCCAACATAACTTTGCATTAAGTGTGCTTAAATGCGACAGGCTCATGTCAGTAGATTTACTGGCATGAAAAAGAACTCCTGCGGGACAAAATTCCGGCACATCCGGCGATGCTGATATAACCTCTGCAGTTGCGAGCGTCGTTAAATAAAACATAACATTTAAAATAACTTTGCCTTTGGAAGTGTCCCTAGGAAATTTTTGCTTCCGAGGAGATGTTTTCGATTTCCACTCAGATGACTGTCGTTTAGGGACTGGGTCGTACAAGTAGCACCAGTTTCATTTTGTTTAAGAAATCACCATCTTCATCAGCCATACTGATCATGTCCCCAGCAAAACACAGAACTTGATGTTTGTACTTTGCTCTGTGGACATAATTACAAAATGCGACGAACAAACGAAACACTATGATAAACAATTGCCTACAACTCAAAACTAATAATTGCCATTATCAACAAACTTTAAGGAAATGACATCATGAATGTTACCAACAAAACAAATGTATAATATCCCTTGTTATATATTATTACGAAAAATGGTAGTAAAATTCCGGGAACTTTTCGAACCTAGTAGTATAATGTTTTCTATACACAGCGCAGAAGTATCACCAAATGTTGAGTCAAGATTGTTCAACTGTGGTCAAATGTTCGATGCAACGATGGGCTGGATAAGTTGTTTTACAACGGTCATATAATTACCATCGTATGCTCAAAATCGTAATATATTGGTAATCGAATGTAGGTGTCTGTCCGTGCGTTTGTATGCAACTAACCAGATGTTACGCTCAGCGAGCATTATTTTTTTTAAAGCCGAATGAAGTATCAAAACGCAATTACAAATAATTTAAATAAAAGACAAGAAGTAGCAGTTTCGATATGATAGATTGGAACATGTGGAGTACAAGAATAGAAAGCTAATAAAGGGCAATAATATACAGAAATAAATACCGAAAATACAATCGCAGAGATAGAGTCTGATACGTAAACAAGGAGAGTTCAATTTAAGAAATTTACTCTTCATGAGACCAAAATCAACCTCACAAGTTTAGTTCATTGCTATTGCTGCTGCTAATTATTATTATTATTATTATTATTATTATTATTATGCACAAACGATTAGGAAAAACACGGGAATTTTACTGGAAGCAAGTAAAGAGCTAGGTTTGGAAGTAAATCCCGAAAAGACAAAGTATATCATTATGTCTCGTGACGAGAATATTGTATGAAATGGAAATATGAAAATTGGAAATTTATCTTTTGAAGAGGTGGAGAAGTTCAAATATCTTGGAGGAACAGTAACAAATATAAATGATACTCGGGAGGAAATTAAACACAGAATAAATATGGGAAATGCCTGTTATTATTCGGTTGAGAAGCTTTTATCACCTAGTCTGCTGTCAAAAAATCTGAAAGTTAGAATTTATAAAACAGTTATATTACCGGTTGTTCTGTATGGTTGTGAAACTTGGACTCTCATTTTGAGAGAGGAACATAGGTTAAGGGTATTTGAGAATAAGGTGCTTAGGAAAATATTTGGGGCTAAGAGGGATGAAGTTACAGGAGAATGGAGAAAGTTACACAACACAGAACTGCACGCATTGTATTCTTCACCTGACATAATTAGGAACATGAAATCCAGACGTTTAAGATGGGCAGGGCATGTAGCACGTATGGGCGAATCCAGAAATGCATATAGAGTGTTAGTTGGGAGGCCGAGACGTAGATGGGAAGATAATATTAAAATGGATTTGAGGGAGGTGGGATATGATGATAGAGAATGGATTAATCTTGCTTAGGATAGGGACCAATGGCGGGCTTATGTGAGGGCGGCAATGAACTTCCGGGTTCCTTAAAAGCCAGTAAGTAAGTATGTAAGAAAGTATTATTATTATTATTATTATTATTATTATTATTATTATTATTATTATTATTATGATAATGAAGAGAAAGAAGTAGAAGAAGAATTCTTAATTCTTTTATTAGGCACTTTACTTTGAATGTTATCTGATGTATTATTTTAGAGGTATCGTTTCTGGCCTATTGTTCAAACTTCCTTGCAGGTTAAAGTCAGAATTTCTCAGCTTCATTTGTCATACTTGGATCATTAATTATGTTGAAGATAATTTATTGTGAGAAAGACTTGATATTAAATTTGAACAAGAAATGCGTCATGTTCTGGGGATACTTATCTTCCGCTAGTCACCTGTTTTTATAGAATTTCTGTATGAAGTTGGAAACCTTTCGGGTCCAACTTTTCTTTAACGTATGTGCTATCTTCTTAGCCTACACGACAGTGTGTTCTGTGGGTTCCATATTATATCGTGTAAATTTTAATTCAAATTAATTGATAAATTTTTCGCTCAAGTTCTTACAGTGGTATATTTTAGAAAGGATCTTCAATATTTTGGCATCATTAATGTTTAGCGTATCGAGATTGATTCGATACGTTAGCGATTCGACTTTTTATATATTTATTTATTTTCAGTCACAGTTTTCTACAATATTAAAGTTGTTTGAAAAATTTGAAACTTCATTTTCTAGAACTGTTTTATGTTATCCATAAGCTTAAGTATTGTACAGGAATTTAGAAATACTATTTACATAATTGCACATTTATTTACTCACTCACTCACTTATATACTCTCTTTATTTCTTACGTACCTATCTACCTACATACCTATTTATTTATTTATTTTTCTATTTATATATTTATCTATTTATTTGTGTTTTCGACATAATATTACGTATTCATATAGAAGAAAGGATATTTTTTTCGTTATTATAGTTCGGATTCATTTATTTCCATATCAAGATAGATTCTTTTTCGATGATTTTTACTTACAATCATAACATGCTACCATATTACAAGAATTTAAAAAAAATTCTTTCTGTCTTTCATTTATATTTTCCACAAGTTAAGTTTATATATACGTTCAAAATAATGTATTTGGTTATGTATTAATTCACTTATTTACGTGTCTATTATTTTATTGTTGTCATGCTATGGTATGTGATTCCGACATTCTTCACTTTCACGAAAATGTATGAAATTGAAGCATTTCGTTTTGAATCTCTTATGATACGCGTATATATTTGCCCATGCAAATTAGTTAATTATGCATGTATTTACGTATAACAGTCTACACACAAATGAAATCATCATATCGAAGTAACGATATAACTAAATATTAATTAAAATTTATCCATTGCATGTATTAAAATTGAAATAGGTGACATTTGAAATGATCACAAGGTTTATATTTTGAATTTTTTGGACTTACGCTTTGTTTATACAAAATATACGAGCAGTTTGAAGCTGTAATATTGAGCATAAAATCTAAAATTGTGTATAAATATAGGGAATTGCAAAATTACTGTATCGAACCAGCTCTAGATTTTTAATTGAAATGTTGCTGTTTTTGTTATAATAATAATAATAATAATAATAATAATAATAATAATAATTATTATTATTATTATTATTATTATTATTATTATTATTATTATTATTATTACTAGGAACCGTACTTTATCCTAGGAGACTACAAGATTAAGTATTACTGGGTTTTTTAAGTGGATGGCCGCGTGCATCTAGCAAGCGAAATACAGTTAATGTAAACAGTATTTGCACGACGATTTTCTTACTACACATTAAGACTTAAATGAAGTAATATTAACTCTTGGTATGAAATAAACTGTTCACGTATAATACGAATGCATCATATAGCAAATACACACAAGAAATTTTCATAATTTTGCGTGTATGTTCTGTCATAGTTCAGTAAATTGAATGCCTAACAAAATTACAGCGTAAAAAGTAATCGCACACTCAACTCTGTTGACGAATAAAAGCACTCATGCAGAACGCAGTAGGCACGTGGTACTAAGGAAACGCTCGTAATGCATGTTCCAAGTTAGTTTGATTCTAAAATCACAAGTAGTATATAGCCATCACGTCAAATGGGACGAAGAGGGAAAGAAACTTCTAAGGAAGAAAGGGCTACTATCATTCGTCTGCATAATCAACAGTAATCTCACTAGACGTTTTGATTTATCTAGAGAAAATCAAAACTCGAGTGGGATTTAATTGACTATTACACGATTAGAAGAAAGTATATAAAGATTAGAAGTAACGAAGTACTCCAATACAATAAAATATTAATTGACTTACGAAAATACAACTGTCTTCAAATGTATTATTGTACCATCTCAACACTACAAATATTATGCTAGATGGCAGTAGTGTCTCTATACAGACACTGTAATGATTACTATTCAATAAATCTTAATATTAAACAATCTCTGATACGTGACTATCCATAATATCATATAGCAGAAGTTCTTTTTATCTCTCAGAGCAGAAGCTATAACATAACCTAACTAATATACACAAGTGTTAGAAAAGTTTTAATTAACGACGATGACATAAAAAATAAACATGAATAATTTTAAAAGGAATAATTATTGAATGTACAATTTTCAAATTTGAATGTGGTTGGTGGTTCAATTGATGTTATATTGGACGTGTGCGTAATAGAAGTGGAACTCGTTGATTTAGGCCTACATGGTGTATTCAACTTATTCAGAATTTCCGAATGAATAATTTTAAAAGGAATAATTATTGAATGTATAATTTTCAAATTTGAATGTGGTTGGTGGTTCAATTGATGTTATATTGGACGTGTGCATAATAGAAGTGGAACTCGTTGATTTAGGCCTACATGTTGTATTCAACTTATTCAGGATTTCCGAATGGTGCTCTTCATTTATTTGTAAATCGGATTTCAGAAGATGCATAGGTATGATCAGTGATTTTTATTAAATCTTGTTCTTGAATGCCAATGCGAGTCATATTTGAAACTGCTGTGCATCGACTGGAGTGGTTTGTAATTTTATATATATTTTTCACGTCCAGACCAGCGCAGTTTCAAATGTTGGCAAACAAAGAAACAAATGCTAGGGACGCGATAAAATTAAACAAATGCTAGGGATGCGATAAAATTGTGCGATAAGTAGCTATGATTGGTTGAAATACGTCCTTTCGTACCGTTTTATTTGTCAAAAGTAGTATGACGTAGTAAGAGTGTAATAGCCAATGTAAAACACTGAATGACTGTGATTAGAGGTAAGTCAACCATCAAGGGAATCATAGACAGACACGGGGAAAGAAAATCGAACGAATATTTAAGGAGAAGTGGCCAGCCGAGGAAAATAAACGAATACAGTGGCAGGACAATCATGGTAAAATGAAAAAGAATCCACATATTAGTGCACCAAAAAATACGGCAGAGCTTCAGCGCGATTTCGGTATAAGTGTATGTGATAGTACAATTCGAAATTACCTAAGGAGCAGGGAATACCATGGTAAAATCGCTGTAGAAAATACTACATCAGTTAAGTTAATAAAAATTTAAAAATTAACTTCGCTAAAGCAAATCTTAACCGGCCCCAAGAATTTTCGAACTGAATGTTTTTCATTGATGACAGTAAGTTTGATATATTTCAGTCTGATTGGAGAAGTTTTCTGTGGAGAAAAAAAATCTTCGTCCCACATGAGTTCAGCAGGAGTGGGGTCGTTGGCTGCTATAAAGGCAATATGAATCACCAACGTTACATAAAATTTCTGAAGGGTCATGTAGTGCCTAGTGGGCATCAAAGACAATTTCATATTAATGCAAGACAACGACCCCAAACATATGGCCCACAATACTCGATTGTGGATTCTCTATAGCATCCCTTCATACCTTCAGACACCTCCCCAGTCACCAGACATCAATCTATCACCTTTGGCATTATCCAGAAAGAATACTTAGAACCAAGCATATTACCAGGAAAGAATCTCTAAAGTCTGCAATCAATAAAGTGTGGAACAACATTCCAGCAAGTATTCCTTCAAATTTAGTTAATTCTATGGCCAGAAGATTAGAGGCTGTTGTAAAATGCAAGGGCTATCCTACAAAGTATTGAAACTGAAAAGAAACTCACTGAAGTATGACCAGTGTGCAAATACTTTTTGTTCCTATTTTTGTTTGTTATCGTATTTTAATCAAATGAAATGGTTAATTTTGAGAATTGTGCAATTAATTTTGTGTTTATATGTAAACAAATAACAGAGAATGTATATAGGCCTACTAGTACGTAACTTGTGTTCATGTCTAAAAAGTTTAGAGTATGGTATTTGGAGCACATTCTTATATATTTTTATTGCCCACCGTGCTAATACTTTTTACACACACTGTATTTGACTGACGGCTCACCGCGAATATTGCTTCATAAGATCGGGCAGAACAAAACATGGACCACTTCAACCATTACACTAATATACTTACTTACTTACTGGCTTTTAAGGAACCCGGAGGTTCATTGCCGCCCTCACATAAGCCCGCCATTGATCCCTATCCTGAGCAAGATTAATCCAGTCTCTACCATCATATCCCATCTCCCTCAAATCCATTTTAATATTATCTTCCCATCTACGTCTCGGCATCCCCAAAAGTCTTTTTCCCGCCGGCCTCCCAACTAACACTTTATATGCATTTCTGGATTCGCCCATCCATTACACTAATATTTACAATTTAAATCATTTAAACCTTGTACACTAGAATAAGCTTTTTCTTTTTACTATTTATACTATAATATAGAATGTACCCTTTAGGAACAAGATCTTTGAGGCGTTAGCTGAAACGATGAAGTGAGACTATCATAGGTCACCCGACTTAATAGACCTACGTGATAGGAAGAAAATATAGAATGTAGACCTACACTTACCAAACATTATTTACACTATTAAGTTTATGTACAGGTTGTGTATTGTAATGAAAGGTATTTTATTTCATAATACCATAGCCTACTTATTTTGTAAATAGTGCATAATAGTATAAAAAATGTTTGATCATGTAAGCCTTCATTCTTTATGATAGTGTAATGGCGGAAATAGCGTATTTTAGGGTACATAGTGTAAAGGGCTTTCAGACATTGACTACTTTCAAAAGCCGATTATCAGAAAGACTGCTTTTCGTCTCTAGAATACGATCTTTCTTCAAATATTACTTTTTTAGAATATTTATTTTTAATATACCAATTTTACTTCATCATATTAATCATTCCTACGATCCAAATTATTTTATTTAACACAAAGTTGTAATTATTCTTTAACACTTAGAATTACATGTAACTAAACAATCTACATTTTGCTCTTACTATCATTACCATTATTGTTATTATTACTCCATTGTTTTCTGTATTGATATCATATACCCAAGATTTGCTATGTATTTTTATACTGGTCGAGTGGAAGAGAAGGCCTTATGACCTGAACTCCCCCAGTACCAGTAGAAATAAATCAAATAAATAAGTGACAAATTATTTAATTTGTAGGAAATATCATCGCAGTATATCAATCTTTATCATCACTATAATGAATTTTCAGCAGTCTTCGAGGTATAGTTTTGTATCATGAACAGAATATCAACTGTTGCACAAACAAGAGGCAAATGTTCCCTTATAATATCTGTGCCACGCGCGAAAAATGACGTGACGCCCATATAACCTATGAACAACTAACCTAATCTACGTACCCTCTGATACAGAATACGGTCCCTAACTATTATTATATTCCGTTATATGTATGTATGTATGTATGTATGTATGTATGTATGTATGTATGTATGTATGTATGTATGTATGTATGTATGTATGTATGTATGTATGTATGTATTTATTTATTTATTTATTAACACTACAATTGGGTATACACCCGGTGGTAGTGATATATAAATATACAATAATTACAATTACGTGAAATAAAATAAAATAAACGAAAATGAAATAAAATAAAATAAACGTAAATCTATAAATAGTAGATGCAATAAACCTAGGACTATAAATAAAAACTATTCTACAATAATGCCTACGATAAGCAAAAGTAAATCTACTACTGATCTTACTACAATTAACATTATATATTGATGTAAAAAAAAAAAACAAAGAAATAAACTAAAGGGAGAAGAGCGAACCATTGTGCGTCACGGGATTCGTGCCACGTTATGTAGGTTGGACTTGAAATTTTAAACCACCTTTCAACTTCAGAGCGCACTGGTGCTGTTCTTCGCCAGTGAACAGATTCATTATGCAAAAATTGTAGCAAGTGAATCAACGCGGCATCCTGAGGCGGAAGAGAGATGGTTCTAATCAACCTGAGCACGGCGAGCATTTCCATCTGAATGCAGATATGAGCGTCTTGCACCCGAATGCTCTCAGCTGGACAATGTGTCGATCCTGTAGCAGAGGGAACAATGCAACTACTTCGTCGGGATTTGGGAGCTTCCAGCCGTCAGAAGACAATCAATATATCTCCACTCTATGGACAGGAGGCGTTTGTCCCAATCCACGCCATTATCACAGGGACTATTGGATTGGCATTCTTTCCCGGAAGAAAAGGGTATAAATCTGTCACAAGTTGCCAGAAATGGAAGTGTTCGATACATTACTTATATCTCTCCCATCTTGGAAAACTTTTGAACTTAATTTAGATACGAATCATTTACATTGATGGACTCCTCTTCAGGTTCGTTAACTTTGCCTGTTCCTTTCTATTTTTTCCATTTCCTTTCCTGCCTTCTTTGCCAGAGTCCTTTACAATTTCAGAAGATATGCTGCAAAGATACAAAGAAGATATATTCGTACGCAGAGATTCTAGAAAGAACTGTCTGCTGTTTCTACTCAGATGAATACTCTTTTACATTCTTAAAGTCTATGGCGGCATCCCCAGAAGATGAATTACAACGTTCAATTTTTAATTGTAACAAAATTGAAATTAAATATATGATATGAAAATCATTAAAGAAAAAACTAAAATTATGGCCTTCTGCGGAAAATACCCTGTGCCTAGCAAAATATATTTAGATTAAAAAATATTAGAAAGAGTAAATTATTTTACATATCTCGGATACACATTATCTTTTTTCGATGAACCCTGCGGGTTCCTTAAAAGCCATTTGTAAGTAATTATAATGTAAAACGTCCCGCGCCGTGGCGTCGCGGTCTAAGGCATCCTGCCGAGGACTCGCGTTACGGAATGCGCGCTGGTTGAGGAGTCCTCAAGGGGGAAGAGATTTCCTCATGAAATTTCGGCCAGTGTACGGGACCGGTGCCCACCCAGCATCGTGATGCACTTGGGGAGCTACGATAGGTAGCGAAATCCGGTTGCGAATGCCAGCTATAACGGCTGGGGGGATCATCGTGCTAACGACACGATGTCTCCATTCTGGTTAGATGATCGTCCATCTTTGCTTCGACATGTGGGCGTGAGGCCAGCAACCGGCTGGTCGGTCTAGGCCCTTCACGGGCTGTAGCGCCACGGATTATTATTATTACTATTATTATTATTATTATTATTATTATTATTATTATTATTATTTTATATGTAAAACATTTTTCTTCCTCTTGCAGAGCAGATATTATAATCGTGAAGCTGGACTTTGTTAATATGAATGTTACCTTTAAGGCAAGAAAAAAAAAACTACATATATTAAAAATCTTGGAAGTAAATTTTTAAATAGTAGTGTGGTGGAAATCACAAAATGAAAATTTTGAAAATTCACAATTCTCAAAACTTTATTATGCAGGAATATGTTTTTTTTTTTTTTTTTTTTTTTGTGCGAGATCGTGCGTATTTGCTTGGTTTCCGCACGAAACCAATCCGCGGTAAGTCTAAAATTCTACATTCAGTATTCCCAACCGAACACACATAACAATTTCCCTCTTCTTACCGCTTAAGTGACATATTGATTTTACTGCTTTAGGCTTTTAACATATTATTTTTAGAGACGTTCAATATAATTATAAATTGGAAACTTACCACTGCAATTTCACCTAAACTGCACTGTTAATTATTGTTTTTAAATATTTGCAAAAATTAAGTAAACTCTACAACTCCACTAAAGTTACTGCATTCGTGATGCATGTAACATTAAGGAAGTCGTTTGATTTAAGTTCGTATTTATAGACTGGGGGGGGGGGGAAGACAGACGTATATCATGGCCTGCTGGAGTATAGTAAATACAGAAAACATTTTAAAGCAACAATGTTGAAGATAGATATTTTTATTGAACAGAAACCAAGATGGAGATTTTATTGCAACTAATTAGAAATTCCTCTTTCAGGTATGTAATAAACGATCTTCGCAGAAAATAATGTACGATACAAGAGCGGTATGTTTTCTTTCAATTCTCGGAAATTAAAAAAACTCAACTACGTTTCGCTTTTTCAAACTTTTCCTCGAACATGAAAACTTCAACATACTGCTCTTGTAACGCATATTACTATTTTACAACGAAGAATAATTTTCAGATATTAAACATATGCAATTTCATGAAAATAGGGTTTAAGGTTATGGAGGAATAAAATTTATAGAACATAATATATTTTTAGGGGTATAACGCCTTAAGATCTTAAAATATAGGGCTGTAATTTTAATTAGTGTTTTCTGTAGCCTATATGTCTCAAGTTCATTCCGAAGTTCGAAAGAATCGAGATAATATATTAAACAATGTAAAATGACGTTTATGTCTCTTATTCACAGTATGAGTCCCGCCAATCTTGATAACCCTGCGAGGTGTCGCAGGAGCACCATGTCACGCAAGTGACACGCGAGACATCGTGTTGGCGGTTTAATTACACAGCGCTTAGTTAAGCGCCGCATACTGCTGCCTCTAGCGGCAGAGTTTATAATTAAATTTTGTGATGTGAAGATAAAGTGCATCAGGTAGCTACATATTAGTTCCATACATCGGGATTCCCGAAATACCTCGGGGAGTCCGTAAATTAAATCATGAAGTTGCGCCGCACGCAACTACCGGCAACGGATTCGGTTTCAGACAGAACAACTTCGCAGCTGAATACGAATAACTGAATAAACTAAATTGGTATTGTTATGTCGAGGCGATGAAGTTCGCACTTTCTTCTTGCGAAATACAGTACGCTCACAAGCCAACTCTGTACAAAAGTGTGTAGGTTGAACGTGCTGGTCTCTGTACCGATTCAAATAGACTTATCTTTGTACTGAATCGAAGAGTTCGTTGAAGTTAGGGTTTCCAATTCTGGTAAATAAAATTACCTCCCATTTTACACACGCAAGTTTGGAAAAGTATGTATAATATACAGAGACATCATTTTATTTTTACTAACATTTCTAATGTTAACCTGGCTATACCTTTGGATTAATGGTTGAGAACCGCAAACACCGTTTGCTACTCCCTTCCATAACTGGAGTTCGATGATACTGGCGTAAAATACAAACAAATCACTTTACTAGATATAGGAGGGAAGAAAAGTAGCTCATCCATTTACGTAAACTAGGAAATAACGCAATTTTCAGTTTAATAAAATTACCGCACAAAAGTAGGACCGGCCATCGGTCTTATGTTGAGATCCGCCAAATTTTCCGGCCGTGCCGGTGAAATATCGGCTAATTGTCAACTCTAGTTAAAGCCACCACAACCAACGTAACCGTGATATAAATGAAGAATCATTCAGTGTGTTAATCCAATTTTTATATTCATTCTCTCGTTTCTAACGATCAGATTATTCCCTTATCTGTCACACGTGGATCAGTACTAGAGAGAGGAATTATCGCTCCGTGAACGCAGGTTCGATTCTTGCTGTTAACTAGAGTGAGAAAGACAATTCCACACACTTAGATGTTTTTACTTGAAAACAGACGGCCCAAAAGCACACAATTTTACCCGAAATGCAGTTATTTAATCAGACTGCTCTGCACTTAGATTGGAAAAACTTTGCGAGCATCGATATGTGCTGCATTTGCGGAGATCTCATAACGTGCTATTTTGTTCATTTGTTAGGCCTATTCTTTATTTTCTCAAATTTCCTTAGGAACATTAAATCCAGACGTTTGAGATGGGCAGGGCATATAGTACGTATGGGCGAAACCAGAAGTGCATATAAAGTGTTAGTTGGAAGGCCGGAAGGGAAAAGACAAATTTAATTCCGCCTACACTCTCCATTTGAAGAAGGATTGGTGAAATTTTTGTCATTTTCAATAAAAAAAATTGCATATTCGTTCTTTTCTTTTGTGAAAAATGAATTTCAGTCTTTTACTTATATGTTTCGCAAGTTTCTGTAATTTGCGGCATTTAGAATCACAAAAGATTATGTCATGTTTCAATTGGTGCACTTTTGAATTTGAATTCAAAGCAAATTTTAGAAGCTGTTGTAGCACACTTCTTTTTCAACACAGTCCGTCAAGTCACTCAAAATATAATGCTCTTATAATTTTGATGTTAGGAACATGAAATTTGTACTGCATATTCTATATACTGCGATTAACAAAACATAGCAGTATCTTTTTCATAAACTAAATACTTTAAAAATTAAAAAAAATAAAACATAAATAGTGGACACTAAAAATTTAAATTTTTAATAATTTCTAAATTAAATTAAACATTTCATAGCGTGTTTTGGGAAAGTCACTGATTTAATGCCCAATATGCTCAGTTAATTTAAGAGAGCAGTGTAGGCCTATTATGACAAATAAATGATTCATAATAGCCTATTGATCTCTTAAACTGACTGAGTATTGGGAATTCAGTAACGGCCTTCCCAAAACACACTATGAATTAATGTTTTACATAAAAGATTTTTTTTCGAAAAGGAAATAAAATTATACTAAACTTTTTGGTTCGAATTATCGCAAAGAATAACCCCTTGAAATTAATGACATTACTTACGGTTTACTCTGTAGGGTATATTATGTTATGTTATGTTATGTTATGTTATGTTATGTTATGTTATGTTATGTTATGTTATGTATGTATGTATGTATGTATGCATGCATGTATGCATGTAGTCGCCTCGGTAGCGCAGTTGGTATAGCGCTGACCTATACTCGAGGTTGCGGGTTAGATCCCGGCCGAGGTCGATGGCATTTAAGTATGTTTAAATGCGACAGGCTCATGTCAGTAGATTTACTGGCATGTAAAAGAACTCCTGCGGGACAAACATTCCGGCACACCGGGGACGCTGATATAATCTCTGCATTTACGAGCGTCGTTAAATAAACTATAATTTTTTATGTATGTACGTATATACGTATGTATGTATGTATGTATGTATGTATGTATGTATGTATGTATGTATGTATGTATGTATTTATGCATATGTAAGATATAAAACAATGAAAGTGAGCTAAATTATATTTCCGATGAGCGCTTGATTTTAACCAATACCAGTATTATTTATTGTTATGCGTATATAAATAGCGAGACTGCTCGAAAGCAGCATGTTGCGTATTACGTGAGTTACACAAATGTTTCTCATGCCGAGATTTATTAAGTGCATCCGAGAGCAGAAATACACAGACTGCACAAACATGGCTTGTCCCACTCCTGGGACAGTAATAAAAACAGCGAAATGACTCGATTACAGAAACTTCTGTGCCTTAACCAAGCAGGGCAGCGCAGAGAGCGAAACAAGCTTCATAATCTTCAAGGCTTTAAAAACAAATATAAACGCACGAGAGAGCGATATTGCTTTCAGCCAAATAACGTGAATTCCTCGCAGAAATGAGTTCTCCTCTTACACATCGGAAAACAGTTTCACATCTAGAAAAATGGTAGGAACATGACAGGAGGAACATGAGGAAAAGAAGAAGAAGGAGATTACAGTTTGTTATGTAGCTGGAGGGGAGAAGCTGATATCGGCGATGCAATAAGAGCAGCTGCGGAACTTTGACAAAAACCGACCCGCGCCCTCACGCTGGTTGACAGCTCAGGCAGAGGCTGTAGACTATAGAGTCACAATCTTCGACTTGTTGCACGCATCCGTCGGGGATAGAAGTATCAGTTATGTTCAAATCCTCATTATGATTAACTAAAAGTTACAGACTTCTTGGCTCATGTCTGCCATATATTTTGGTACAGTGATCGGCGCTAAAATTAAGAAAAATTTCTTGCTGAGTTATGTAACAAAACTTACAACATTACAAGACATTACTACTACTATAATCTTTTCGCTGTAAGAAAAATCCTAATATAAACAATAGCACGTGACTGAAGTGAGGCTTCATTGGCCGCTCAGTACGTGTTCCCGCCTACTGTTGTACATTCTGTTTCATGTTAAACATTTCCCGTTACTCGTCACGTAGGCCTAACCTCACTACTATGCATTCATTTGTTTAGGAAATATTTACTTTATAATTACTCAAATTAAAACTCACATAACTTATTATATACATTTAAGACTATTTGTTTTCTCCGCTTTTGAGAGGGTTTCCACTCCTACGATTAATAACCACACACACCGAGGATGCAGAAGCCATACTTCAGTACCACGTGCTAACGTGAACGACAAGCTCAAGGGACGCCAGCTTGTTACAAGAACAGACTACCTCGGTATTACTGTTTGTATTCATCCGCGTTCATAATACATAACAAAATATAAAAGTAGCTTTTCTTTTACATATCGTTTTACAATATGAGTGAAGTTATATGTTTCATTGCATTTAACAACTAGAATTAATGTTTTTATTTTCAAATAATACAAGATGATAGTTTCCAAGTACGGACTATATTTTCCTGCGTCGTGTGTGTGTTTCGACTGTGAGCCAATCACGGGTATGACAGCCACGTGCTTGTGTTTACATTAGGATTTTTCTTACTGCGAAAACAGTATACTTATGGCTTTTAAGGAACCCGGAGGTTCATTGCCGCCCTCGCATAAGCAAGCCATCGGTCCCTATCCTGAGCAAGATTAATCCAATCTCTACCATCATATCTCACCTTCCTCAAATGCATTTCAATATTATCTGCCATCTACCACTCAGTCCCCCCCAAAGGTATTTTTCCCTCCGGTCTTCAACTAACACTCTATATGCATTTCTGGATTCGCTAATACGTGCTACATGCCCTGTTTATCTCAAACGTCTGGATTTAATGTTCCTAATTATGCCTGGTGAAAAATACAATGCTTGCAGTTCTGTGTTGTATAATACTTTTTATAAAATTCAAACAAGACGTGTTACTTCTGAGCACCAGAGAGCAGAGACCGAGCATCAACAATTTATTATCTTCAAAACACCAGTTCCACACTTCTCATTAGGTGAGTTATAATACATGCCCTCTTATTTAAGTACTTTTTTTTTAATTAAGTAATCCAAATTTTATAAAATTAATTAATTTAATTACAGTCTATTTTGTTGTAATATTAACAAAAAATTACACGTGGCCTGAGGTCAATCACTAGAGTAATTATTGGCAGAAAGTTTGGAAGTCCCTGATTTAAAGAATGCCTAAAATTGTTCTTTCTGTAATGCATTCAAGTCTGGTTCTTCATGAATGATCTGAAGATATTCAATGATCCTGCCTGTGCTGGACAATTGACGGTGCTGAGAGCACATTTCTCTACTATACTTCCACCATTTTCTTTTCTTTCACATACATCCTTATCACAGTGACGGAAACAATATAGAAACTCCAGGACTTTCCATGGCTAACGTCTATTAAGAGGGTAACCATGAAAAATTCTAGACAACATGTCGAAATAATTGCGCTTCCAACCCAAAGATGATGTCAATAGCTTGGAACACTGGAGCCCTCCTCACCTGAAAGATTATCTTCCAGAATTTCCAATTTGCAATATATCTTGAGGATTTTATCGAAGGAGGTGTTTAGTCTAATCGCCTAGCACGTGAGATATTTGCAACCTTCTTTAGAAATAATGTATGCAGCAAACGGATATAAGGTTACACGGGCATTTTTCCGTATTACTTGGGCAGCATAAATGTATGGAAACCAATGTTTTATTACGATTCTTCGCGCTTCCGTCCGGTACTGCAATAAAGAAACTCTCGAGAGATTTTTATGTGACTCCGATACCCGTCCCGCAATTTCCAGATGCTTCAAGTGTCTATAACAGGAGAGTTATGGCTTCCAGAGAGAATAGTGTTACCAATTTTATGGTTCATGTAGCCATATTTCAAGAGAAAACGAAAAACAAGTGAAACCTTACTTTTTATGATGCGAAACCAATACAAGTACAATTTTACGCCTTGTTATGACCTTCGCTTCTACCGGTTTAGTTACAGATTAAAGTTGAGTATAAACGATTTTATTCTCCACTGCATTCAGCAAAATAATTTCAATGACCAGGGTTCCATTTCAAGAAATCTTTATACTTCCCAGCGAACTACATTCAGCGGCATCAGAAAGGGATCACTGTCTAACGAATATAATTCCTTTTTTGCATAACTTTCCGTTTAGCTTTCCAACTTCCTTCTATAAGAGCTCGAAAATAGTTACTGAGCTATATTCCACAAAAGTACAACACAATACATTACAAATCACAACTGTAAGTTACAGTAAATTATGGAGTTGTAGGTCTATATTTTCTCTTGTACAAAATTACGTATAAAACATACATAATAAGTAAATTAGTGACATCATAATAATGATCACATATTGTACAGGCTACTTGCATTAGTACATCATCATCATCATCATCATTAGTAAATCATCATCATCATCATCATCATCATCATCATCATCATCATCATCATCATCATCAGGACTTAAGCCATAATTGGCTCGTTCCGGTCTCATGAATTACAACTGTTTTATCCATCTCCTTCTCGGTCTGCCAACATTCCTTAAACCTTTCGGTTTATAATTTAAAATTAATTTTGGAATGCCGTCATCTTCCATCCGTTCTACATGTTCCATCCAATCGTTCCTATATTGAGATATTTTTTTCTGTTAATTTGAATATTTTGACTTCTTTTCGAATGTCATCATTTCTTTTCCTATCCCATAAAGTATATCCAGCCACAACCCCTCAAATATTTCATTTCTGCAGCTTCTCTTCTGCGTTCTTCTTTCTTATTTCGAACCCAAAATTCTGCACCATACATCAACATAGGAACTGCTACCACTTTGTAAAATTTAAGTTTGGTGTCTTTCCGCGTAGTCTTTAAACATTTATTGTACGGCATATGTAATTGAATTTATTTATTTTATTTGTAAAGTCTTCGTTTTTCAAATATATGTTGCAACCGAGATAAAGCAGTTGACCTGTTCAATAGGTTTTCCTTCTAATATAATTTTAGCTATCATTGTTTCTGATCCTCTAAATGCAAACACTTTTGTTTTATTAGGAGAAATGTTTGAAGAGTAATTTTTACTTATCATATTTAATTTGAATCAGGCTCTTTGCAGGCATTAGTACCTTACGCCTGTTATAAGGTTATGCTCATCCCTCTTATTTATAATACCCTATTTAAGTAACTGTAGCAAAAATTTATTGTTAACTTATTAAATATTTTTCTGAACACTATTTTCATATTACCTTGCAATTGAAGGGTTCAGAGCCATAGTGGGCCAAGCGTCATTTATTAAAAACGGAGAAAACAAGGGTTAAAATTAAGTAATTGCCATAATTTAACAAAATATATAGCAAGTAAGATAAAGTGTGCACATTAAAATTAAATGATATGTCAATCTTCATTAAATTATGGTATTTAATTAACTTTTACCCTCGCTTTCTCTGTTGTTAATAAATGACGCTTGGCCCGCTATGGCTCTGAACCCTTAAATTCTGATAGTTTATAGTGTATTTTTTGATAGACTGATAGACAGGCTGTGCTAGCAACAATCTTCTATTCTTCCACCTCTATACCACTTAAGCTAGAAGATTACTAGTAATATTACACTGAGTGATGGAGATTGGAGTCATGTTTCTTTGTTTTTATTTGCCAATGAAATACATTTACAGAAAATGTGTTATAAAAGGCATATCACGAAGTATTTAAAGTGTTTGCATTTAATTGGGTTAAAGATTTATGCAACTATTCTGTCGGTATTTAGGTGAGCGGTCTTATTTCTGTGCAGGTTGCAAAGGGGAGGCCGAAGAGCTAGTCAAATTGTTGTAAAATGCAGTCAAGGTAGCAAGAAATAGTGCTATAGAGGTATGATTATGGAAATTACAGATACATGTGGAACTTCAAAAATTTCTTTAGAGCCTCTATTTTTTTTTTTTTTTACAAACAAAGGATAATCAAAATCTGCTTAAAAACCTGTTGATTACCCTTCTAAACTCTTTTCTGGATTAAAAATATGTAAGATTGAACATGTGTACAAATATACATTAGGACCATTAGGTCCTACTGATGTAGCCTACGTATTATCACAAAAATCGCAAAGATTATTACCGTTTAATTATATTTACAATACTAAGCGGAACTTTAATTGAAGAGTTTTCTTCCAAAACGAGTTAAGTCCATTCACGAATTTGACAGGAAGGACAAAAAAGTCTAAATTCTATTTCGATTTATGTTGGATAATTCCTTATGGTTTCTCATTGTTGTACACAAATATGTGTTTTCAGCATAGTTAAAGCAATAAATCCTCAGTTTAAATCTACGTTTTAAATAGGACTATTTCTAAAAGAAATAAATTACGAGTAATACAAATTCTGTGCGATGCTTTTTATTGACCAAAATATCAGGAACAGTACAAAACATGTTTGTGTTTATAAATTTATAGCTTACATTTATACAAGCATATCTTCTGGCCGATAATTCGAAACGCCAGTCCCTATTTCACTTATAACTAGAGCTCGGGAAGTTATGAAGTATCATCTTTTTTCTGAGACATCACAGATAATGCAGGATCCAATACCAACTCGTTTCACTTCAACACGAACGAATATAGCCGACTTTTATTTTACATTTTTCCTCTCTTTATTGTCTATTGGTCATTTCTTAGAAATGTTCTACTTGTTTTGTTGCATTTTGTCCTTATGCTTAGGAACGAACATTTTTTTACAGTGTATTCGTAGTCTGTATCGAGAACCTACTGCAGATTCCTTACGCAATTCGATTTCGGCTTACAAGTATTTTTCTTTGCATCTGCTTTGACTCCTGATCACTTATGTTACATTCGTTCCTCCATCCAACGCAACAGGACAAATACTGCAGCCACAGTGCCCGCAGTCAGCATATTGTATCACACAAGAAGTGAAGACGTAAAAATGTCGAAAGAAAAACAAAGCAGAGAAATACGAAAATGTGTAGTCTTGATAGTTCAGTATTACTATTCAGTTGATTGTTGATTGTTCAGTATTGCTATTTATTGTAGCAAAATATCAAAAAATCTTTGTAGACTTTTTGTAAAAAGTATGCATATTTAATTTCTCCCCACTAATAAACAAGATAAACAGTGGTTACTTACAGTTTTTTTCCACATTCATACATTGTTACGTAAAGTGTACATTTAATAATTTACCCATGACCAACTTAATGATGATAGCAAAGCATTGGTTCGTAAATTTTTCTTTACTCGGCTCATAAGGACAATGTACTTCGGTACATTAAAATAATATATATGATATGCGTAAATCACTTTGTCATTTTAGACGGCGCTTATTCCGTCGGATCCCGGCCAATCAGTCACTCATAACGAGTGCACCTCCGCACATGTGTGGACATTGTCCTACGTTCATAGACATCTATGACGTAGTGCAGAGGGCAGGCCACTAGAGGGAACCCAAGAGGTGGAACTTAAACTGAGACGATTCGATCCGACACCGGGATGGGAATCCGGTGTGGCTTAGTGGATAAAGCATCAGCACGTAGAGCTGAAAACCCGGGTTCAAATCCCGATGCCGAAGAGAATTTTTCTCCGTTCCACTACTCTTTCATCGTACGATGACGCAGAATATCTGCATGGAAATTCCATATGTACTTCGGTACATTAAAATAAATATATAAGCTTAGTACGTTCTTTATTAAATATGCATAATTTTCCAATACATTTTACATGTAATTTTGCCAATAATTTTTTAATCATTTATTGTTAATCCATGCTTGTTTTAAACTTTTAAACCTGTTTATAGTAATATGTTTAATATGGATTTACTTACTTTTATACAGATATCTACTTATTGGTCTGATGATGCGCATAACAAGGGCGAAAACGTCCACTAATATAATTATATTAGTAAAATAACTTTTTTTATATCTTGCTACAATAAATAAGTCAAAGACTGAACAATCAAGACTACACTTTTTCGTATTATCATTCTATTTATTGGAATACTCATAAAATGAATTCAAAATTCAAAAGCAGAGAAAGTTTTTTTTGCAACAGTTAGTGACTGAGTTTGGTGAGAATGTATTTTCCACAGATGGAATTATACTGTCATTTTTTTTGTATTTTACTATTAAAATCATTGTCATTTTTTATTTTAATATCATATTTTCAGAAATTTAAGGCCATTTTATAAGTTACTTTTCTGTGATTTTTAGATCAACTTCCGAGACCTACTTATAACCCCCGAATTATCATCAGAAAACCTCTGTCATCCCTTTAATAATGGCTGCACACTGCTACCTACTTCCTAGCAGTTTAGAAGATAAATCTCAATCTACGAGAATAAGTAGATTTAAACCAAAACCAAATGAACTCTAAACTCTTGAGTGGAATGTAATAAAGAGACATAACATGTAACAGGAGTCAGTTCTGAATCTATTAGAAGCGGACTTCTCTTGTTTCCCCGTTTTCGCTCTTCATCTATTATGGTTTGTTCACGTGGTTTAGTGCAGTCCTATGCTCCATCACTCAGTTAACCACAACACGCATGCGCACAAGTGTTTGATATTTATCTGTGGTGACCGCAACGCGATCTATTTCCCAGGCGCGTCATTATAGCCGCCGTAACATAAATTTGCCACCTTGACATTCCTAATGTTTGAAGATGTCACTGGGGCGCTGAAATATGTTTGCCTGCCCAATTACGCAGCAAATTACGTCTTGTTCAGGTATTCCTTGCCTGGAATTAAAGGTCCCTTGTTTTGAAAGCGAAATATCTGCTTACATAAAATACAGAGAAAGTATTAAATTTGGTCTTGCAAAATAACAAATACAGTACCACATTTTCATGCAAATATGTCTGTTCAATGTTCCTGATATAACAAAACGATGATATCCTCTTCATTCGTTCCCTCCATCAGTACTCTTGTGAACAGCATTATCTTTTTACCTTCGGTAGTATTTTACTTGTATGCCTACTCAGTGTTTACTAGTAAATTCTTCTGGAAAGCATAGTACTCATGAAGTTGAATAATCTTACTCAACAAAGAGAATATTCCAGAAACAGTTTGAATCAATTCTTTCCTTCCTTCCTTTCTTCCTTCCTTCCTTCCTTCCTTCCTCCTTTTCCATTATTCGTCTTATCTCCACTGGAAGCAAACCCATAAAAGACGAAGTATATGATTATGTCTCGTGACCAGAATATTGTACAAAATGGAAATATAAAAATTGGAGATTTATCTTTCGAAGAGGTGAAAAAATTCAAATACCTTGGAGCAACAGTAACAAATATAAATGACACTAGGGAGGAAATGAAACGCAGAATAAATATGGGAAATAACTGTTATTATTCGGTTGAGAAGCTTTTGTCTTCTAGTCTGCTGTCAAAAAATCTGAAAGTTAGAATTTATAAAACAGTTATATTACCAGTTGTTCTGTATGGTTGTGAAACTTCGACTCTCACTTTGAGAGAAGAACAGAGATTAAGGATATTTGAGAATAAGGTTCTTATGAAAATATTTGGGGCTAAGAGGGATGAAGTTACAGGAGAATGGAGAAAGTTACACAACGCAGAACTGCATGCAATGTATTCTTCACATGACATAATTTGGAACATTAAATCCAGACGTTTGAAATGGGCAGGGCATGTAGCACGTATGGGCGAATCCAGAAATGCATATAGAGTGTTACTTGGGAGACCGGAGGGAAAAAGACCTTTGGGGAGGCCGAAACGTAGATGGGAAGATAATATTAAAATGAATTTGAGGGAGGTGGGATATGATGATAGAGACTGGATTAATCTTGCACAGGATAGGGACCGATGGAGGGGTTACGTGAGGGCAGCAATGAACCTGCGACTTCCTTAAAAGCCATTTGTAAGTAAGAAAATAAGTACAGTAGAACTTGGTTATAACGACATCCAAGGGACCTTGAAAATTATGTTGTTATAAACGAGTGTCGTAGTAACCGAGTTTAGTGAGATAGAAAATGGAAAAATAATAAACATAATTAGGCTTATTTTACATTCATGTATTCACTTTTAAGCATACCATGAACACAATAAAATACATGTACAATTATAAATACAGTATTGTGTATTAAAGCAGTTTCTTCATTACTCATCAAACTTATTTACTGAGGAGTGAAGTAATCAGTCATTTTACTCTGTTGTCTCCTACTTGCCCAATATGCGCTTTCTAAATTAAATTCTATGTTCATTATTTCAGTTGCAATTTCACTGCCCCTTCTAGCTTCATACTTCCCTTCTCTAGCGTCATAGAAATTTTCACAATTCTAGTGTCACTCACTTCGTTTAGTGGCCATACTGCGTTAAAATACGTGCACTTAGTGAAAACTTCGTGTCGAAACTGACCGCATGCAGGTACCGTTAATACCGCATGAATTCGGGCAGGTTACAATGGGATGGGGAATTTGCCTGCATTCCAGAGGTCTATGATAGAAGGGAACAGTAAAGGATTTGCCAGATTTCGGCAAAATATTTCTTAAAATACTTTGGTTCTTAGAAAACTGTATTCCAAACTGAGGTTGAAAATGACGTTATATGCGAGGTAGACGCATATGCGTTTGTCGTATTAAGCAAGGTAGAAAAGCATGTCTTATGGGACCACAGAATATTTGACGTTATAGGCGAGGTGTCGCACAAAACGAGGTCGCCATAACCAAGTTCTACTGTAATCTCCACTGCAGTACCAACTTACAGACCACTGCGGTTTAGAGGAGGAAATATTGTCTCTGAATGCACACTGGACATCTACACAGTGCGAGACTGAATGTAGGACTGGAACAACGCAGAGCCACCGCAAAGAAATCACAGAGCAATCACAAGACAACAGACAAACCATCCAGTTCTGTAGACGGAAGATTAATTTCTTTCATTGGCTAAGCCGGAAAACGAACCACAGATCGCTTGGATGAGAAGAGCGTACACTTCCTGAAAGCCACCGTGAACGATGTTTGAACTAATTCAATCTACTTAAATTCCACAAAACTTCAATGCACTCAAAACTATTTTCTTTTGTCATATAAAATTTTAGATATCTATACTGAATTACAGATCTTTTATTCCATTTAATATGAACATAATATTTTCAGATTATCAAGGATAATTTCTCATCAACACTCTGACATATACGAGTAGGCCTATAGAAGATAATTCTGGTAGAATAATAGACAGTGACAAAGCCGGACTAGATGTGCAAAGATGGCTTGGTTTGGCTTGGCTTTTCGAGGACACAACCGGACGGGACCATGCACTTAACCTCTGCTTACTTTAGCCCATGGAGCAACTTACATATACGATTATTTTCCAAGTAAAACAGGTGGCAGGGGTGGCATTCGTGAATATAATGCTGAAAGGTGGATCATACTGCTTCCGACCTGCCACAGACAGGTCCCATCCTCAGATTGGTTCCTGGTCATCCCAGGGCTCGGAGCACCAAACCCTTCCTATATCGGCACTGGAAATCCGTACGACTCCCAAGAATTCACCCCAGTTTATTTTTAACTTTTACAGATAATGGATGGAATGAGGGGAAAGTGAAGTTTTCGATGAATGATAGAGGAAACGGGAACATAACATTATATTATATATTATATTATATTATATTATATTATATTATATTATATTATATTATATTATATTATATTATATTATTTAAACAAACTTCCCCTGAAAAAAAGGTTGCCCTGAAGGACAAATTATACCAAATATGCAAGTATTAGTAAATGCGTACAATTTTATGAAAATATTTTCGTGAGAAATATTATTATTATTATTATTATTATTATTATTATTATTATTATTATTATTATTATTATTAATTTACTTTATAATGTGATTTCTCAGAAGATAGATTGAATATTTTAGAGCTATCAAAGAAACAGTCTTTGCCAAAGAGAATTCAAGATTGAACTTCTTGCAGAAATTATTATTATTTTTTTGTAATCGTGCCTCTAGCACCCAGTAATAATCTAATAATGTTAATAGTTTGTAACTTATACATAACATAACACAAGGAACAGTTGAACCATAAATTTGATTCTTCTCATTGTTGACATCTTCGTGTTGAGTTGCATTCAATTCGAAGCCGATAGTAGGATCTATTATAGCCTGTTGTGTTGTTAAAGGCTAATATATCAACCCGCCGACAGCTTCCTGTTGTCCACACCTGTGGAGTAGCGGTCAGCGCGTCTGGCTGCGAAACCAGGTGGCTCGTGTTCGAATCCCGGTCGGGGAAAGTTACCTGGTTGAGGTTTTTTCCGGGGTTTTCCCTCAACCCAATACGAGCAAATGCTGGGTAACTTTCGGTGCTGGACCCCGGACTCATTTCACCGGCATTATCACCTTCATATCATTCAGACGCTAAATAACCTAGATGTTGATACAGCGTCGTAAAATAACCCAATAAAAAAAAAGCTTCATGTTTCCGATAGACCATGGATTTCTTCATAGTGGTATATCCCTTGTCGCGAAGAGCTTGAGCGATTGCGGACCTGATTTTCTGAGCACTGTAGGTACTTTCATGAACCCATTATGAACTGCTCAATTTTTACTTTTGGCAGGAATAATGGCCGCTAAATTATTTCCTGACATCCTCCCATTCGAGATAGATTTCTTTCACGTGTCGCAAATCTATGGCCTTGATATGTGGAAAACGTATGAGAAATCAGTTTAATTCTGGAGACGAAATAGGCCAGTAGAGATATGCCTTCCTGGTGGTGGTGGTGGTGGTGGTGGTGGTGGTGGTGGTGGTGGTGGCGGCGGTGGCGGCGGTGGCGGTGGTGGCGGTGGCGGTGGCGGTGGCGGTGGCGGTGGCGGTGGCGGTGGTTGTAATGACGCTGGTGTTGGTGGCGGTGATGATGACGACGATGATGATAATGATTATGATGAGGATATAGATATGGTATTAGTTAAACAATTCAAACAAAATGAGAAATATTGTATTATAATACAGGCCCTAAGTTATAGGTGACACAAATATTTCGTAATAGAGAATGAGTGATGTGTGAATTCTCAATGATTGTAAAAGAGCATTAAGTTGAGATCTCCTACAATGTATCCTGCACTTCCTGTAGATGTCAGCTTTGTCTTCCTGCTGTTATTTATCTTAATACGCACCAGAAATTCCGTGATGCACCGCTGTAATGCTTGTCACGCTGTCGGGGGGTCGTCAGTTCGAACAGCTACTCTGATTGACATCCTGCTGTCACAGTGACATAAAACATGATGTGATTTTGGAATCTGATTACAAATCTGATGTCCCAGAATAACATTGTTCCATTAGAAGAGGACAAAATTCTCTCAGTACGTGACAGAAAGACAATAAGATCAATAAAGTCTATTTATGAAGGTAATGCTTATCATCCAGGACATTTCTCGACTTTAGTGGCCGTTTGTGAGAAATTGACGTTCGACTGAACACCCATTCCCATGGAGATTAATTTTATCATTTGTGTTTTTTAATATTGGTGTCGGCGGAGATTGTTGGACATTGATTTGTATCCTTGGCGGAGATTAATGAAAATTTTGGAAAATACAATTATTTTGGAATTGGAGTATTAACTCAGTATGAATATTACTTTCCAAATAATCATCACTAAAGATTCGTTGGATTCTGGTAAAGGTGCGGTATGGCCAATAGATAATATTTGTTGGATTGGGACTTATTTTAAGACGCTTTATCAACATCTTAGGTGTGAATGAGCATCTGAATGAGATGAAGGTGATAATGTCGGTGAAATGAGTCCGGGGTCCAGCACCGAAAGTTACCCAGCATTTGTTCATATTGGGTTGAGGGAAAACCTCGGAAAAAACCTCAACCAGGTAACTTGCCTCGACCGGGAATCGAACCCGGGCCACCTGGTTTCGCGGCCAGACGCGCTAACCGTTACTCCACAGGTGTGGACTGCAGCCCTCAAATTAACACTTTCAAATTATTAGTGAAATGTTGAATTCTTCGTCTTCTGAGGTTCGCTAATGTAATCGAAACACCTGGAATACCATATAATGTAGTCTACTTGGATATATAACAAAGTCGTCAAGTGGGGGTGGGGGAGGAAAAAACCTCAGAATGTGAAATTAGCTATAAAACGACGCAATAGTAATAATTCGTGAATGTGTTCATATTTCGCTATTAGAACTCTATTACGCGATTTGTTGCGATTGTTTTATCCGCATATTACTAATCAGAATCACTTAATTCGTAAAGATCAGTAATCTATTGTATATCTATTATGTCGCGATTTTCGAGTTCTCCATAAATACCTGGCTCTGCATTCCTACATCAAAATAATCTTAGATGTTATCTAAATTAGAACTCTATTACGCGATTTGATTGCGATTGTTTTATCCGCATATTACTAATCAGAATCACTTAATTCGTAAAGATCAGTAATCTATTGTATATCTATTATGTCGTGATTTTCGAGTTATACTGTTACTATAATATACTATACCGTACCGCATTATATTACACACTAGTGGACAAAAAATTTGGAACACTTGAATTTTACTTTGTATTTAATATGTCACCTCCCAACTAACACTCTATATGTATTTATGAATTCGCCCATACATGCTACATGCCCTGCCCATATTAAACGTCTGGACTTAATATTCCTAATTATGTCACGTGAAGAATACAATGCGTGCAGTTCTGAGTTTTGAAACTTTCTCCATTCTCCTGTAACTCCATCCCTCTTAGCCCCAAATATCATCCTAAGCACCTTATTCTCAAACACCCTTAGCCTCTGTTCCTCTCTCAAAGTGACAGTCCAAGTTTCACAACCATACAGAACCGGTAATATAACCGTTTTATAAATTCTAACTTTCAGATTTTTTTAGAGCAGAATGGATGACAAAAACCCTCAACCGAATAGTAACAGGCATTTCTTATATTTACTCTGCGTTTAATTTCCTCTCGGGTGTCATTTATATTTGATACTGGAGCTCCGAGATATTTGAATTTTTACACCTCTTTAAAGGATAAATTTCCCATTTTTATATTTCCATGTCCTACTATGTCCTGGTCACGAAACATAATCATATAATTTGTCTTTTCGGGATTTAGGCCTACTTCCAATCCTACCTCATTATATTATACTCTACTATAACTAATCTCTCTGCGGTGGCTGAATGGCCAGACCTTCAGATTGTCACACAGGCGGCCCGGGTTCGATTCCCGCTCAGATCTGGGATTAATTGAAAAAAAAATTCATAGTGACACTTGTAGCGAACAAGGTCGCCCATTTTTCCCCAAATTAGGCTTTACATCATTCCGTCACCATTTCTCCATTTCGTTATCATTCCGTAGCATTCCCCGAACGTCTTAATGTGGTCAGCCGGTGTGGATTTGGGAATGAGTCACCAGACGGTCAGCGCAATAGATCTTAACAGTTCGCAGTGCTGGGCCATAGTGCCCCCTTCGTTAAATTCAATTCAATACTATAACTGTACCATAATATACCGTACCGCATTATATTATATCATACTACACTATATTATACTACACCATACTACAGTAGCCTGTACTGTACTATACTATACTATACTATACTATACTATACTATACTATACTATACTATACTATACTGTACTGTACTGTACTATACTATACTATACTATACTATACTATACTATACTATACTGTACTATACTATACCGCACCACACCCCACCCCACCACACCACACACCACACCACACCACACCACACACCACACCCCACCCCACCACACCACACCATACCATACTACACTACACTACACCATACCATACCATACTACACTACACTATACTATACCATACCATACCATACCATACTATACTATACTATACTACACTATACTACACTACACTACACTATACTATACTACACTACACGATACCATACTATACTACACTACACTACACTACACTATACTACACTACACGATACCATACTATACTATACTATACTATACTATACTATACTACACTATATATTATACTATACTATACTACACTACACTATACTATACTATACTACACTACACTATATATTATACTATACTATACTACACTACACTACACGATACCATACTATACTACACTACACTACACTATACTATACTATACTACACTACACTATACTATACTACACTATATATTATACTATACTATACTACACTACACTATACTATACTATACTACACTATATATTATACTATACTATACTACACTACACTACACGATACTACACTACACTACACTACACTATACTATACTATACTATACTATAATATACTACACTACACGATACCATACTATACTACACTACACTATACTACACTATACTATACTATACTACACTATACTATACTATACTACACTATACTATACTACACTACACTATACTATACTATACTATACTATACCATACCATACTATACTATACTACACCATACCATACTATACCATACTATACTATACTATACTACACTATACTATACTACACTATACTATACTACACTACACTACACTATACTATACTATATTGCACTGTATTGCATTATATTATAGGTCTTATATTACATTTAAAGTCTGACAGTGTACGCTGCACGCCACTGAATGAAGCTGTAAGTGAGGAGTCGCGCCAGATGCCAGAGGCGCTCTCGTCATCAAGCAACTTGATACGGCGATGGTACCGAGAAGAAGAGGAAGAAATCAACAAGAAGAGAGAAGTGCTGTATCTTTGTGGCAAGGGGTTGCTGCACACATGGCGAACGTCCGTGCAACAAGGACTTAGTGTTGTGTGAAGTCTTCTATTCATTATACAAGCGCGTTGTGCAACAATTTCCTCTGTTGATGTGAGATAGTTTTGTACAAGTCTGGTTACAATGTAGAGAAAATCCGAATTTAATATATCATTAGACAAATTATAGTGAAAAATTGACTATTGTTTCTTACTCCTCATAAGTACATCTTAACTGTCACATTATCTTTATAGCTTACGACTTAAGCCCACTGAAATGATACAACTCAATATTCTGTTATACATTAGAACCTTCTCTCTTATTAAAAAATCCGGTTGAGGATGTTGGACCTTTTATGACCATAAAGATCCGTACCAGTACTTATTTCGGAAAGCAAATAAAGCTGGATCCCGATTTCGTAGATTTACTACCTGTAAAATAACGTTGTTGCTGAATAAATGGCTTAATTAAAAATATACGTTTCACACCGCATTAACAATTAAATATCTACCCATCAATCTAACGAAATCGAAAATTCAAGTACTACGGTAGAAGTAGACTATAGTTATGATATTGGCGTAAATATTTCAAGAATTTTTACAGAAATTATGCATTTCACATACTCTGACCTTTTATAATGACATATTTTTCCCGCATGGTTCGTATAACTAATCATAGGAACAGTGAGTGACGTATATATTATGCAAATCTAGTCTTTCAGGTAAAGTTCCCTGTAAAGCAGATTTGAATAATTTCAAGGGGAAAATTGTTCCGGGGCCGGGTATCGATCCCGGGACCTCTGATTGAACGTACCAGCGCTCTTACCAATTGAGCCAACAGTATTGTCCGCTAATTGTTTCGATTATCTTATTAAGGGGGGATTGAACTGAAAAATGGGTACTGTATATTTGGCCTAAAAAGTCATTTTTTTTATTTTTACATTAAACAATTCTAAATATTGTTATGAATCATTTCACCTAATTTCATTGACATATTCCACTTCTAACAGGTGTTTGTGCCGCTAATTTAAATTCCAAGAATGGGTCATGCCTACTCCCCTCCAAAGTTTCTCTTCTCTTCATTTCAAAATTACTATGGTTTTCATGAATATTCTAACTGCTTGTTTGCACATTGAGACAGAAAGTCCGTTTCAGATAGTACATATATGTGTTCAACTGATAGCAGAGATTCAGGATTTATGTAGAATGCATTTAAACTTTGGTGTATATTTTCTCGGTTTAAATTTTTTCCTACACATTCACTTCTTGAAAATCTATCTACTCCCATATTTATTGACATATTGCTCTCAATTTTTCTATTGTTTCAGCGTATTCCATTATTTGATAATTGGCATTTCATTTTGTGTAGTATAAAATATGATTGGGTCTAAAAATTTTTAATTCCCTAATATGCATTATTTTTTTTTTATTTTAAAAAGATTAAATTTAATAATTTTAAATTCAAAACATAATTAGAACTTGAGGAAACCAAAATACAATTATGTCTTACCATGCCATAAGCCACCTTGAGAAAAAAAATGTTAAAAAATTTATGAAATTGTGGCACGATAGGAATTATATAGATATCATAATATTAACATAAAATTAATATAAATAATTAATAATGCTGATATTACTTAAACTACAGCTTTGAAAATTTGCATGCTTGTACCAAGTAATGCTCAGAACTAGTATGTAAAAATAATTCATGTATCTTTTATAGTTTAGAAATTACCAAAATTTAGTTCAGCTCCTCTTAAAAAAGGACAAAAGTTGTCTAAGGTGAACTACTTTTTGTCACTTATTTTCTAATAGTGTCTAAAAAACAAATTATGCACGTACAAGTTATGACTAGCATCTTAAACTATCTCTAAATGATCATTTTTAAGGCTGTAAAAATTGCATAAAATTATTATTACTGCAACTTTTTGTGCACCTGCAGTTTAAATATTAGCAAATTTATGATGATGTTTTCCATGCGTTCACTTGCAAATCCACTTAAATAAAATACTGTTACTGGAAACGTGGAATATTAATAACGCATTCACAAAACTGGAGAATTTGGAGAGTAGAATTTAGCGCCATAACTTACAGACATAAACACTCACCTCAAACTTCCTAACTTATTTCTCAAAATAGTGCTATTGTCATGCTCCTTTACTGCCCATCAGTTGTGGCTCATTTTTCAGCAGTGAGAGTAGCCGAACGGATAACGATACAGGCTATTATATGTGGTTCTGAATATGTTTATGTTCTCATTATATTGATTCTCTACTAATTCCTCATAATTTTAAACACATTTCTCGCTCACTCGTGACCCAGACCACTTCTTGCTATTAATGCACAGTAGATTCGCCTTGAGACAACGATATTCTCCAACTGCAGCTAAGCTTGTAATTGTCTGAACACTGCCGGTATCGGGGACTTGAGGGTAAACCATTCCACTGAACTCTTTTATTCTGACAGGAGAGGTCCGCTTTATCAGATAAACCTGCAGCATCTAGCAGGGAAAGGCCATTCCTGTTTATACTAACACAACAGGGAGGACTGGTGCAAAGTTAACGTTTCTCTACAACTGATAGGAAGAAAAAAATTATTTCGCTGGCTTCTTGACAGCATTTTTTTATATCTCAGTAACACAGAAAACGGAATCCACTAATTTGTTGTCCGAGCAACTAGTCTATATTCTTAACTTTATATAGAGATAAGTCTTATTCTGTAATCCGTGCATTTCACTGACTCCCTGCTCTGATATATTGACAAACACGTGGCAACTGTTCCATGACTGTTAGTGTTATGTAAGTTTTAAGAAAATAACACTCAAACGTAATTATAAGAAGTGTACAGAATGTATCAAACACCATAATGTTTTTACCAAGAAATACAGAGTGTTTAAAAAAAGTGTCGCATATTTTCACAGGAGGTAGCATCGGTCGAAACTAGAAAAGAGTTCCTATAAACATGTGTCCGGAAACAAATACCTGTTGAGATATGAGCCTTGCTATATTGTGACCTACGATACCCACCTGTCTATTACGTAGACACTACAGAATGTGCTCTATGTGGTTTACCACGCATTGTTACATATGCTTCAGCCCTTTTCAGTGAATCACGAACTCTTGCGACCATATCTGGCTGTTGTCGGATTTGCTCACATGCATTAGATACACGCTCCTGTAACGTTTGCACGTTATCGATGGGTGTGGCATTCACCAATGTCTTCAAATGTCCCTATAGCCAGAAATCCAAAGGATTTAGGTCAGAAGATCAGAGAGACCAAGCTATTGGATTTCCTCGACCAATCCATCGCTCATTAAACCTCCGGGTTAGGTGCTGTCGTACGAGACGTAGAAAATGGAGTGGGCCCCGTCGTACCTAAACGGAAAGACAGCCTACACCACTAAATACTGTACGTACTTACTAACACAAGTAAAATGATAGACTCCGTACTATCCTGGAACTTCACTTACTACTTTATGGTCCGTTTACTTCTGTTGAGGAATATTATCCACTCTCGAAACATGCACCATTGTTTTATGTTTTTAAATGAATGACGATCATAGGCCACAATACAGCATGGACCACATCTCAACAGATATTTGTTTCCGGACACATGTTTATAGGACCCTTTTTGTTCTAGTTTCGACTTATGCTACCTCTTGTAAAAATACGAGACACTTTTTTTTTACATGCTTCGTAAACATAACATTTAATATTCCTCAACATGGTGAGGTTGCCAAAGACAAATAATGTTAAACAGTAACATTTAAGAGAACATTAAATATCTCTGTCTAATTATACAAAGTAACACAATTCACAAATAGCCTATGTAGTCCTATTTTATTACATATACTTATTACAATATCTTTGGAAATTCATACGATAACACTGTATTTTTAATGTGACACTTGGTAAGTGACCTCCGTTCCGTTCTGCAATCGAGATGTCAAGGGCGACATTGCACGTTGAAGCATTTCATTGGAAATTCCGTCAATACACTCCCGAATTCTTTCTTTCAACTGAATAATGCTACGAAGAAATGTTTTTCAAACTATTTTTGAGACGACTTCAAAAGAAATAGTCTGGTATGGTCAGATCAGAGAGTAGGCGGGTCTGTTTATGTCCTCAGAACGTGAAATGAATCTCCTTGGAAACGATCTTCCGAGAACGGCCATGGAAATCCCAGCTGTGTGAGCGATTGCTCTTGCTGGACTCACCAATCACGTTGATGAGTAACTAAAGCATTCTGTAGGAACATTTACAGCATGAATTTATTGCTGAGAATTTACAGTGACTCTGTTTTCCACTATTCTCAAGTGATTGCCATTCAGCAAGTTCAAAAATTCATTACAAAACTGGATATTTTAGTGATGGAAGTTAAAACCTTTGAGCACTATTCGACTGACACCACTGTCATGCAACAGTACGTCATCGAGCTTCCTGGAAATATATCTTTCTATTTCTGGCCCACATTTTTCAGTAAACGAGCTGAACGTGGACGTCCTAATGGTTTATTATCCATTACAGATTCTTCTCTTAATAGATGCAACGTACATTGAAACATAAAATAAGAAACATAATTAAAATTATAATAAGTGATAGCTCTATCGTTACTTCCTATGGCTGTGAAAATTGGTCAACAACAATAGATCAATTACGAAGACTACAAGCAGGAGAAATGAGATTTCTTCGTTGTATTACAGGTCAAGTAGAGCTATTATGATACAAAAAATCAATCTTTTGATGTAATTCTCCATCAAAGCATATACAAAGTTGAAAAATTAAGTCAAATGCTACATTAGACATATATGAAGGATTTGGAGTTAAATTTATTTTTTACTTGTAATAATGGATACAGTTAAAACAAGACCAGTGTATCACAATAGCCTTTTGCGTTAGCTATTGCGATATACCTAAAGGCCTATTCCGATACAGTACTATAAATCTAGCCATATTATACAGAGCAATGAGCTCTACTGTATTTAAGATAATAGAAAAATGCAGAACACACTGGAGGAACCACATTGAACAAATGCTAAATTCAGGTACAGCTAAAACTGGATTATTAGTAGACATCGGATTTTTAGGCACTAAAAATTGCAGTTTTAGGCGCCTAAAATAAGCACAACATTTGTAAAATTAGGCTCTATTTTAATGAAAATAGGCATTTTAGGCACATCAAGGTATCATACTTATTTCTTTCACTGAAATTTTTAGTTATACACTAAAATACGCACAAAAAAGTATGTTTAAACATTAAAAATGAATACTATATTATATTTATAAACAGAGCTGCACAAATTTAATATATTGAAACTAATGAAATAATGATTATTGATATCAAGATTACTCATTTTAAGTTATTGAAATTCAGTTCCATGCTCAGACTTTATTATAATTATCTGCACAGTACACCACCAGAATTTTTTATAAATTCTCCACAGTTAACCTTTGCCTTTTGTCACTGAGAATCATTTTGAAAGCAGAAAAACTTCTTTCAACCGAAACTGATGTGAGAGGCGCAAATTTTAAATTAGGTACAATAGAAACATCAATACTTACTGGAACATTTACACTTTCCCCCGATATCACTCTTGATACTTTTTCCAACAATGAAAATCTTACATTCTTATTTAATACGTTGTCCCACTTATTTTTAACTTTTTTCCCAGTTTCGCCCAAAGCAGAATGTATGTTCACTTGAGCTTCCTTTACTATTGCTATTTGGCTACAAAGAGATTGTTTTTCACGTTCTAATTGTTCAATGCTTGCAGGTATGAAAGAAAAGTTTGATGTTATGTAGGCAATATCGTTTTTCACTCGTGAGTCATTCAGACAATCTTTCACTGCTTTCACACACGCTGCACTATCAGTTTCAGGTAATTTATCAATAACTGTGACCACTTCTTTAAAATACTTAGAATAATACACCACTGACTGAATCCAGGTTCCCCATCGTGTAACAACCGGCTGAGGTGGGAGTGGAATATCTGGAAAGTTCTCTCTGAATATTGAAATCCTGGATGGGGCTTTACAAAAACATTTTTTTGTGTTAGAAATAAACGAATTGACAAGAGGAAATTCATTCCGGATTGTTTCAGAAACCCTGTGAAGGCCATGTGCTAGACAGGTTACATGCGTGAGGTTAGGATAAAATGTTTTAAGAAGTGGAGCTGCAGCAACCATGTATGACGCAGCATCAGTACAAAACAACAGAACTTTAGAATCGTCTATATTACCTGAGTATAAAGACTGTAGGCCTTTATTTACAAAATAAGCAATGGCTTGGCTATTCACTTTCGAAAGTTCCTTAACACATACGAGGTGTGGAATCGAAGGTCCATCAGGACTAAGTTTTCCTACTACCATATTTGCTATATACCTATTCATAGGATCTGAGGTTTCATGCACAGAGACCCATATGTAAGAATCACCTATATCCTCCCGAATGGAAGCTAAAGTTTCATTGTATATTCTGTCTAAGTAATTTTTTCTTAGGGTCGACTCAGATGGGATATTTTATTTGCAGTATTTTTGTAAAACTGTCTTAAAACCGGATTTTCAATTGCATTTCAGGGAATGTTAGTAGCAACAAACGCTCTGGTTAAATCAGCATAGAAATTGCTGCTGAGATTGGATGAAGTAGGCTGTGTTAGTAAAGTTTGTTGCAGTTGATTTTTCTGCTGAGCTTTAGCCTTATGAGCCGCTCCTTGCACATGCTGCTTTAGGTGGCACTTCTTTTCTTGCGAAATCTAAACATGTAAAGTAAACTGAATTAAAATAAAATCCTAATTGTTGTATTGCCGTATTTCTATCACAAAGTTAGTGGGTTCGAACAATCAAAATTTTAATGACCTGCAAATACTTTAACTATCGGAATTTAAAAGGTTAAAGTGTAGTGGTCTTAAAAAGAATTATACCTCAGGATAGCTCAGTCAATGTATAAATATTATAGGCCTACTCATTAAAATTAATAGAATTTATATATTTCAACTATTGTTACATACCTGTTTGCTACAAATCTTGCAGAATATTATTTTTCCATCATAAGTGAATTCTGAATATTCTGTTAGCCATTGCCGGATCAATGTAGATTTTGCACTTATATTTTTCGGCATTATCGCGTTAAACTTCACAGGAAAACGTCCTACCGCTTAAAACTTCTCAACACAAATAAGGTGAGGGAAAGAGCAACTGTTAACGAGCATTCAAATGAACCGTTGTTATTGAGATTCAATTGGACAAAAATACAAAGTTCCACTTATTGTTGCATTTCCTGGTAATGTTAACACTAAGAGGGCCATTCTTTTAAATATTTCGTAACGGTTTACCCTACTAATTCGCAGTTTTACGAATTTTCATAAATATTTCAAAAACATTCTTTCTCCAAAAATTGTGATTTTATGACACTCTGAAGGGCAGTACAGCTAATCGGTTTCAGACCGAAAACAGTCATTTTTATAGTATAGTATATCTCTGAATCGGTAGCAGCACATGTTGTGATTGTTGCCTGCTTCAAAACTAAGGTTGGTTCTTTGTCGGCATTTATGCCTCCAAACATGTTAAATTCGGTGAAATCTATTGCGAGTGTCGTGAGATTCAAAACATTTTGTTTCCTTTATCAATGGTTTCATGGCCGGTGTGAAGCAAACTTTCCACTTTTTAAATGCCTTAAATTTCGCAGTGAATGCATGTATAAATTATAAAAAGCAAGAGTAAAATGCGAAACTTTACAGTGAGTTAGGCATTTTTAGGCGAATATTAACAAATTAGGCTCTAATAACCGTTTTAGGGCATTTTAGGGCACTATAAAACTCTTTGAATACCTTTCAATTTCCATGAAACACAAATATTAATAATTATTTTTACTTTTCTCCTAAAGAAACAAAATAGGCATTTGCCCTAGAATCCGATGTCTGATTATTAGGTACAGCCATAAACCTACGAGGCGACAAAAACAGGGGCGATCTTAAAAACGTTGACATGATCAAATATAGGAAGACAGAGCAGGCCAAAAGGATCTAATTTGTGAAGACGATGATGATGATGATGATGATGATGATGATGATGATGACGGTGACGATGATTATTATGATACATATCCTTTTTTGCACCATTTTGTTATCTACAATAAAAAGGTATTTTGAGTAAGTACAGGAACTACAGCCAAAAATCTCGTTGCATAGATGTAATGGACTCTAATTCAATAAACTCCTCTAAATTATAGCGTTGGATAGACCAAAGCTCCATCTGAACTAAATTCCAGATAGTACTTCAACTGTGACAAATACTACGATAGCACAACTCAGACAGCATGAAGTTATTGAAGTTCAAAATCTGTCAGGTGTTCTTGACGCATTCGTACTCCTGACATTTCTCAATCCGTGACGTTCAACAACACAGATTAGTTCTTAAGTACTGACAAAGAGAAAAATGCAAATGCGAGAATAATAATTGAAAACGCACTTAAATATTTTTATAAAATTTGCACATTTCTTGTTTTGTGTATATATAATCACTTCCCTCACAAGGAAAGTGTCAAAAAAGTTATGTCGAAACCTTCCAATTGAATCGGTGAGATCAATAACCATTCAAGTCCATTTACACAAGTTTCGAGAAAATGCAAAAAACTTTTTTATTTCTTACCCTACCTAATTATTTTTTTTTTTTCACGTAATATTTCTGGTTGTTTTAGAGATCAAAACAAAGTAGTATACCAACTTTTGAAGTCGTAACACTTGTGGAAATATCCAAATTTTATTTCAAACTTGCAAAAAATGAATGGCCAAAAGTGGACTTGAATGGTTTTTGATCTCATTGCTTCAATTACTAAGCCTTCATTACAAGGACAGGGAAGACCCTGAGAAAAACCCTCACAATCTTGGCTTTGTCCACCACAAATAAAACTCCACCACCGCCGATATTTGAACTCGGGTTTGCGGTCGTAATAATAATAATAATAATAATAATAATAATAATAATAATAATAATATGTATTTATTCTGGCGAAGTTAAGGTCATCAGGTCTTCTCTTTCACTTAGCCGGAAACAAAAGAAGCTGATACAATTTTACAGACTAATATTTAAAGAACACTAATAAAAAATGTATATAGGGGAGAGTCGGGTAGTATCGGACATCGGGTAATATCGGACAGTGTGTTTCTTTCATCTACCGCCATATGGTAGTACCTGAATGACATGGTTACGTTTCTCTATGCGACATCACAGAAACGTAACCATGTCAATCAGGTACTATCATCGTGTGATAGATGAAAGAAACTCACCGTCCGATATTACCCGATGTCTGATACTACCCGACTCTCCCCTAGTCATACAAGCATAAATTGAGTAAAATAATGCAAACATACAAAATAATAATTACAAAATAATATAACGCTTAGAAGTTACACTCAATGAATATGCAAGCGGTAAGCGAAACAATATTACAAATTATAAGAATAACACATTCAAATGTCATAAGCCTGTGCTCTACCAACCGAGCTACTGAGAAAACTCAAATTTGATCACACATATGACTAATGCAAATATTAACGTGCGACGTCAGTTAAACTGTTACAGATAAGCTTCAAGTGGCTACAGTGTGTAGATCCTGTGTAAGGTTTGTCGTACTACAAGCTAATAGGGCGGAATGTATGCCCTTGGATTTTCAATTAGGACATTTCCCTGGAGTATTTCACAAAGAGGTCACCCGCCATGGGATCAGAGAACTCCACTTGATCCTGGACACACTGTAGGGACGTGATGTCACGACGTGAAGCTGGTAATACATCCGCTTATCCGTTTTATCTCTCGCCGAAAGCAATATGGGCGGGCTATTCTAGACACGTCCCGCGGAATGAAAGTTTATTGCAAACAAAAGAGGAGCACCAGGTAAAAGCAATGCGTCATGCAGTACAACCCCGCATTTCCAATACGAAGCCTTCATTATTAGGAAAAGGATTCCCCCATTTCTTTACTTTAACATTCCACAAAGGTAACTTCATCGACGAGGAAACATGCGTCTTCAACAGCTGTCAAGCGATACTGCAAGCGCAACATATCATCATTAAATTCGTAACACAGCACCCAGAATACATCACTTATTGTTTAGTTTTATTGTAAAATTAATAAAAATTCGATTAGAATTATAAAATAACATTTACAATGTACTCCACTAACAAGATTCCAGTTTCTTGAAGATGTCGATAAATTAATTCGATCAGCTGTTAAAGAAATGTTAAATCTACCACGTGATTGCCCGAATAATATGCTTCATGCTCCTCGAAATGTTAGGGGATTGAACTTGGTTAAAATGGAATGGGAGGCTAACATTCAAGATATTAATACTACCGCAGTATGTACAGTCACGAATAGAGCTGGGGACGGAGCGAGTAGAACTGTTGAGTTACTCGGTTCTATCGGTTTATGTGCTTGGCAGCGGAGCACCGAAGTTACTCGGTTAACCGTTCAGAGTTCACGTGTTTCACTTAGTTCTACCAGACAACAGCGTAGGTACTGTTGTATTGAAATATTTTCTGCTGCAGGACAAATTATTTCCTTATCCCCAAGGCGAACTGAAAGGCCTCTAGTATTGAAGAGGAGTTCATCCTATTATATGACCTGTCAAGTGGGCCTAATAAACACTGACAGTCTGAACATATTACTGTAAATAATAATAATAATGGATTAACCTTGCTCAGGATAGGGACCGATGGTGGGTTTATGTGAGGGCGACAAAGAACCTCCGGGTTCCTTAAAAGCCATAAGTACTGTATTATTATTATTATTATTATTATTATTATTATCATCATCATATTAGAGTGATTAATATTAAAATATGTTAAAAAGGAAGTGCATTATATTTTTCTTCTATTTGTGTTTATTGGATTTGTGTTACCTCATCAGTCATTTTATTTGTATTTATTTCTATGAATTATGCTATCTAATTACTTTAATTTATCAATAATATAATATTATCCTTCACCAAAGAGAACGTGGTTGTACTGAAGGCTAGTAATGTTATAATATAAATAAACATTATGTTCTTTATTTTAAGATTCCACGTTGTATTGATTATTTTATCCACTTTTCGTAATAGTAAATAATTCTCTGTGTTATTTTAAGTGTTTTAGGCAGCGCTTCATGGAGCCCGTTTCTTTCTATCTTCTTTTTTACTTAGCTGCAGCGTTTAACGTTTATCTCATGTGTTACTTTATTAGCTGTTAGTATTATAAATTATTTTATCAATTTTATTTCGTCTGTCATATATAACAACACTGAAAGTTAAATAAATCTTTCATATAAAATAACTCCGCAAACAGTTGTAATCACGCAAATCAGATTTGCAACCGGCATTTTGCAATGAAGAGAAGCTCTTTTTTCTCGTCAATTGGCGAAGCGAAAGCACTTTACTACAACGCTTTTAAAACACGCTTGGTTTTACTTTCAAAGTACGTTCTAAAATCGACTCAATCTATCTAAATTTTAAATCTGCCGCCACAAATTTGTACTCGGTACTGTACTCGGATCAACCGAGTAATGACGTCACAGTAACTGCTCCGAACCGAACCGCTCCGTCCCCAGCTTTAGTCACGAAGCTCAAAACGTAGTAAATATGCATCCATAGATAGTTGCTAATCACTAGGATCGCTAATATAGCCTCATTACAGGCAATGCGAAATAGTACCGGCACAGTCTATTGCTCCTAGCACCCTCACAACTCAAGCTTCGTGACTTTATATACTAGACAGTGATATTACTAAGATCCAAGTCGATTATGTACATCTTAATATTAGTAGAAATTTAGTGTCCTAGATTGAAGAATCTTTACGAAATGTAGCAATTCAATATTATAATAATTCTGTTCCACAAACTGGACGTCAAATTAGAAAACATATAAGCCTTTAATGCTTGGGCTAGTTTTTTTAGCATAAGGGAAAAGAAGCACCAGTTTTCCAAGATGAACCGAAAGTAAATTCTTGGATGAGTGACAGAAAAGGATTATCGTCAGAATGGAACACTGCCATATGTGCAGTCATGCAATACTGCAGCAGTGAGATCAGTAGCAGGGCGAACCATACTTCACGACAGTGTAGAATTCCAGGATGTGAGGCGACTGAGACCCTTGGTCATGTGCTAGGATTTTCTCCTAAAGGAGATTTATTGCGCAATGTACGTCATCATAGTGTCCGCTCTTATATTGCCTCACATTTAAGGAAAAATAAAAATCTTGAAGTACATGAAGAAGAACATTGTATATCTGAGAATGGCAGTAACAGACGTGCAGGTATAGTTGCTCTTAATAGACGAAAAAGGCAGTAATATTGGACCCAACTGTACGGTTCGAAAAGAATGTATGTATGTATGTATTTATTCATACTGCAATGGGTATATACCAGGTGGCAGTGGTAACTAATTACACTCAATAATGATAATAATAAACTTATTAATTAAAAATACAATTAATAATAATACTAATAATTAATACTAACAATAATAATAATAATAATAATAATAATAATAATAATAATAATAATAATAACAGGGAACATCCTAAATTAAATGAAGCACGATCACTTAAAATAACATTTAAAGTAAATCTAATTTGTATCTTAAACCTAAGTTCGAACTAAAACCCACGAGTATGTATCTCAAGCCTTAGCGGTTGATCAAGAAAAACAAGTCATTTACCGCCCATGTGTTCCTATAGAAACAAATAAACAATTAACAGAAGTATATGAACTAGAAATGCAAGAAATGTTAGAAACAATAAAGAAAAGTAGGAATAATAAAGCATGTGGAATAGGCAACATAAATATAGAATTATTAAAAAATTCCCCGAGAAATTTCCAAGAAAGGCTATTAAATTTTTATAACAAATGTTGGAAACAAAAGACTACGCCAGAAGAATGGAAAATAGGGAAGATAATATCGATATTTAAAAAAGAAGATAAAACAAACCCAGAAAATTATAGGGGAATAAGCTTACTATGTACAACATATAAAGTATATACAAAAATGATAAGCCAAAGACTATCAAACATAGTCGACATAATAATATCAGAAGAGCAGACAGGTTTTAGGAAAGGGAGAAGCTGCACAGATAACGTTTTTATTTTAAAGCAAATAATTGAGAAAAGAAGGGAATTCAACTTAGAAACTCATATCCTTCTCATAGATTATAAGAAGGCTTTTGACAAAGTGTCTAGACCACAATTGTGGAATATACTAAATGAAAAGGGAATCCCACTACATTTGATAGAAGTAATTAAAGATATGTATGGAAAAACAAAAATAAAAATAAATCAAAGAGAACCCATAAGAATAACAGGAGGAGTTAGACAAGGTTGTCCATTATCAACCACTCGTTTTAATATGTATCTAGACGAGATGATAAGATCATGGAAACAAATAACAACAGGAGGAATTAATTTAGGAAATATGATAATAAAAACGTTAGCCTTCGCAGATGATCAGATTTTAATAGCAAAAACAGAGGATGAAATGCAGAGAATGCTATATAAATTAAACGAAATATAAAAAAAAAATACAACATGGAAATATCATCAGAAAAAACAAAGGCAATGGCTTTCAAGGGCTCTTATCCAGTTCGGACAAAGATAATTTTAGAAAATAAACCAATAGAACAAGTTTCAAAACTCAATTTCCTAGGTTGCGAAATAACATACACAACAGAAACAGATATAAATAATAAGTTAAACAAGTTTAATTATATAACAGGAACACTAAAAAGAACATTGAAAAATAAAGCCAGAAAAGACTCCTTAATAAAATTATATAAGACGATGGCAGTTCCTACAATTACTTATGGATCCGAAACATGGACAATGACGGCACAACATATCGCTAGAATACAAGCTGCTGAAATGAAATTCCTCAGGCCAATAGCAGGATACCAAAGAACAGACAAAAAACACAATACAGAAATAAGACAACAACTAAACGTAGAGGAACTAAATACAACAATAGTAAAATACAGAACAAGTTGGGAAAACCACTTAACAAGGATGACGGACAATAGAATACCAAAAGCAGCAAACAATTACTCACCACGAGGAAAAAGAAACTTAGGAAGACCTAAGAAAAGATGGAGGCAGCAAAAATTTGGAGCCGGAACAGGCTAATGGAAGGCCTAAACCGTGATGTAGAAGAAGAAGAAGATGAAGTAGAAGAAGTGTTCCTCACTTGAACGAGAGGTATAATGCAAATGATTACACATGGGAGGTAAGGGGTTGTTTGGTGTCCGCGGATCGGCGTATAAATATACTACTGATATTTTAAAACAGTATATGACAACCAAAGATATTAAAATATCTTTGTAGATATCTAAAAAAGGAAACCATAACTTACAGTAGGCATTTTACGTAATAATTTTTATATTGTTTAAATTTCTAAACTTTCTAAATTGCATATTATACTACGATTACTACTTATTGTATTGACATATGTATTTGCCTCTATTTCATTTTTTTTTCTGACATTGTTTTCCGGACCTATATGACCATCTGTTATGGCAGGCGGATATGTTAATAATATTACATGTTTTAAATGTTAAGCTATGAACTGATAGAAGATATTTCTACACAATTGAATTGTTTTAATTATGCAATGAATCCCATTAATAAAGTTTTCAATCCCTCTCTTGCCCAAAAACATACAAGAATCAAAGTCTATAAAACACTGACGAGACCTATTCCCGTGCATGTAAGTGAAGCTTGGATGGACCATACGTAAATGTGCCGAACACCATATCACTACCAATGAAATTACATTTTTTAAATGAATTGCGGGCTATACTAAATTAGACAAGAAAACAACGTAGACATTTTTTAAATAATTAAAAATTGATCCTATTCTAGAGAAAATTAAAAATAAAAGACACAAATGGAAATCTCATGTACTCGTAATATCGCTTAAAAGAATACCAAGCCAAATAATAAACTACCGTCCTTTAGAAAGAAGATCTTTGGCCGTCCGCTGAAACGATGGACTGAGACCACAGCAAACCACTAGGCCTAATATGTGATAGGAAAATTTGGGATCGGAAAACGAGAAAAATCCTAGAAAGTAATAGTTTCAAATTCATTTAATACCAAAATATCGCTTCACTATCACAAAACAGGTACAACAGTTTTTTTTTTTTTTGCCTTTCTTTAGCTATGCGTTTACCCCATCAAATTGAATTTAAAAAGATATATATATTTCTTTCTTTGTTTTTACAAACCTTCAGTTTTATTTATCATTGCTCCTAAATATTTACAATACTCTACCTGCCTTATTTTTACCCCTTGTATTTTACTTTCAAAGTTAATTGCTAACATTTTGTCTATGTAACCGCCATTTGCCCGCACAACCATTTGTAGGCGTCTTCTCCATTGTCCAATAGCATGTATACCTTTCTCGCATATCTTTCATACAGACGACGAATATTTGCAGCCAAAAGCGTCGTTAAATAAAATATCATCGGCACAATCACCACGAAAATATTTAAACTTTAATTTCTAATGATGAAAGATAATTCATCATATGATAATGCAGAATTCCTGCACGGAAATATCATATGTACTTCGGTACATCACACTAATATTTAATTTCTAAGGTACAGCGTCCAACTTAACAATAACACATCAATGAAGTCCACGTAGAGCTTAAAGAGTTGGAAGTCGGGAATAGATTGAAGCGGTAGCCAAGTTGGTAATAATTAATGTGGCACCATCCTTCTTAACCGCTCCATTATAAATTGCTCCACATCCAGGAGAATACAAATTTTCGGCGTCTTTTCAAAACTTGCGTTGATGTGTCTATATTGTTACGGAGCTATAAAGAAGCGTGAAATTACTGTTGTAAAAAATTGAATATCATTACCCGACAAGCAGTGCACTATAGCAAGGAAGCAAGTTGAATGATGCGGGAGGGAATTAGGCAAGACGCAGCAAAAATGTGACGTCATATTACGTTAACTGAAAAGGGGCTTATAGAAACACAATAAAGAACACGGGAGGCAATTTTTATATACTTTTATGGATGATTTTGATACTACTATGACTCTACAAACTTCATCGACCTACATTAGACGAAAAACGGTGGGACTCTCTCTCTCTTGAGAGCCAACGCGATGATGTGTCTCCGTATAAGATAACATGGGACTTATAATTAACAACATACTTCATTAATGTCGTAGCCGAAATATGAACTCACGATTGAGCCCTTCACGCAATATTAAAGATACGCGCTTCAGTTGATGAGAAAACTCGATTGATGACACAAAACAAAAGCGCAATAAAGTCCGTTCATAAAATCTTCCAGAATATTTCTAGGAGTTTAATGAAAGTTACATAAGTCACAATTATTTATGTTAGCTAAAACAAGGAATAAAAGTTACGAATTAAGTAGTAGTTGCAGTAGCATTAGCAGTAGTAGTAGTAGTAGTAGTAGTAGTAGTAGTAGTAGTAGTAGTAGTTGTAGTTGTAGTTGTAGTTGTAGTTGTAGTTGCAGTAGCAGTAGCAGTAGCAATATTAGTAACAGATTTATTTCTACTGGCAGAGTTAAGGCCATAAAGTCTTCTCTTCCACTCAACCAGTATTAGAACAATAGCAATACAATAGTAGAAATACACTAACAATATACAATTAATAATAATAATAATAATAATAATAATAATAATAATAATAATAATAATAATAATAACAAAATGATCCTTCACCTAACATAATTAGGAACATTAAATCCAGACGTTTGAGATGGGCAGGGCATGTAGCATGTATGGGCGAATCCAGAAATGCATATAGTGTTAGTTGGGAGGCCGGAGGGAAAAAAGACCTTTGGGGAGGCCGAGACGTAGATGGAAAGATAATACTAAAATGGATTTGAGGGAGGTGGGATATGATGGTAGAGACTGGATTAATCTTGCTCAGGATGGGGACCAATGGCGGGCTTATGTGAGGGCGGCAATGAACCTCCGGGTTCCTTAAAAGTCAGTAAGTAAGTAATAATAACAAAATGAAAACAAGTTTAGTTATATGTAATTCTAAAAATCAAACAAATTATAGTAATGTGAATCGAATTGTTAAAATAATAAAGAAAATTTATATGTTAAAAATAAAAATCGTATTTTAGAAAAAATTATATTTTAGGAAAGTTCACAGTCCAAGTAGTCTATTTGACTACCGGATTTTGAAATTAGTAAATGTATGACAGCCCCTTAAGGTATGACGTAGGGAGTTCCAATGACGAGAAACTGAAACCATGAATGATGAGTATCGGGAAGTGTTATGATGAAGTATACTCAACGTACAGGTGATCTGAGATCGAGTATTTAGGTTATGGCTGGAGCATAAATGCACAAGACGAGAAGACAGATAACTTAAGGGGGGAGGTACATTTTTCTCTAGCATATTTTTAGTAGCCTATATTTCAACATTTTTTTCCTCAGAATCTATAGGTTCTTTGAAAATAAAAAAAATTACATTCTTAATATGCACTATCTATATGTACATAACTAAGCAATTTTAATATTTTTGAAGACCTAATAGTATTTTCTTAAATGTGAAAACTAGTGGAGTATATCGTTCAGCCGGACAGCATTTACATGATAACTCAAAGAGTATTTAAGATACATTAAGGTAATTTTGTATGCATGTATAATTCTACTATGAGCCACTAGGCACTTGACATTTTCAAGTTAAAGTGTTGTTTTCCCAGCTGGTGTAGTCTGAACAGAATGATCTTTTAAATTCCTGATGCATCTGCAGTATGAGAAACAAATGAAGGGCACAGGGAAAGAACGTGCTTTGTCCAGTTTAAGTTATGCATGTTTTGTGGAGTAGGATTCCATGTAGTTTAACCCTATGAATAAAACACTGTAATAAAATGAATATATAAGTGCTATGATAGGTTTGGAATACAAGAAAAAAAACAATTTACTAAATTGGACAAAGCTCGTTTTTTCCCTGTACCCTTCAAAATTTGATCAGTTTCTATAAATCCACGTCGTATAATGCCTGAACACGTTGCATGCGACAGTTATGAAGTTTCAGGTAGCGTTGATAAGTTATGTATGGCATGCTATCTCTGCGGACAGTCGGGACTTACTGTCATACTAGCGCTAACAACAGCTTCTGTTTCAAGAACACGCCTATGGCCACCAGTTTATGGCATGTTAACACATCCACTTTCTTCAGACGTGCGATATCACAACCTTAATGACTTGTAATATCGAGCTCTCAAACAACATACTCATGATTAAAACGACATTGATGTTACACTTTCAAATTTTGCATACCACAACACATATTTCGGTTGCTGTCTTGCAGTAAACGGCGTTTAGTTGTTTCAGTCGTTGCTGTGTATCAATCTGACTGCTTTTGTTCGTAAAATCAAGTTACAAAAGTCCCGTGTTTTAACGTTATATTGAAAAAAATTCATCACTCCTGATATCATTTGAGGGGTTAACAACCAGAGTGGACTAAGTCCATCTGGAATAGTTCTGAGATATTGAGTCTTAAAGTTCCTGGCTCATGCTTAGCAACCTTCATCTTCCATAGAAAATGCTGCCCTCTGTGGAGTAACAAATGAGTTATGGACTTGGTTTGTTACGGCAACGAATAAAGCTAAGTTTTCTTCATCCGAGATTGTATTAATCCACAAAATGACCGCTGGTGGACTTGGTCCACTCTGGTTGTGAGCCCCTCATTTTATGGCGATTTGATTTCATGTATTTCGAGAAGGATCAAACTGCACTATTACTGCACAAGTTTTTCCTGTATCAATCACAAAGAAATATTATATTAACCGAGACGAAAATCAAGATATAAAATCAAATTAATTTAAGGCTACGAAATTACAACACGGGCTTCATAAGGAAACTTAGCCGAGACACAAGTTGCTTCTGCTTTAGGTGTTTCAAACATTAAAACAAGTATATAAAATGTAGCTTGTCGAATGGCAACAATTGAAGGGCTCAGAGCCATAGTGGGCCAAGTGCCATATATTAAAAACGAAGAAAACATGGGTTAAAATTAAGTGATTACTATAATTTTTAATGAATCATATAGCAAGTAAGATAAAGTATGCACGTTAAAATTAAATGATATGTCAATCTTCATTGAACTGTGTATTCACTTAACTTTAACCCTTGCTTTCTAATTATTAATAAATGGCGGTTGGCCCACTATGGCTCTGAACCCTTCAATTTGTGGTGTATGTAGAACAGACAATTGTGACTTGTTCCACATAGAAATGCAGTTAGCTTCGCCGAGTTCATATCATCACTGAAGAAACTGTCTTTGTGTTACGGTACACAGAGGCCTAGCAAGATGGCGAGTATTTATAGCATTTCTGTGAGTGCATTCCGCGCTATTTGGTGGTCTAATTTGTACATAAAACGTTCGTTTAATGGAACGCACATTCTCAATGGCACTGAAAGCTGTAAAACAGAAATGGCCTTTTTATGTGTCTGGCATTTTGAAGAGAAGATTTCGACATTATTTAAATGGGATATTAAAGTTCTTTCAGAGCTGTGAGCTCTGGCACCTAGCAGAATCACATTGGACTGCCTATGTGCTGGGTGAGATGCGCTTGAACGTATGAAGAGGCGCAAAAACTATGGGGCGTAATCAAATGAAAGCCATTTATTTCGTGGTGGATTTCACTCAGTATTAGAGTTGATATTTAGAGTTGATCTTTTGCAGATATTTCTTACTCTCTCAGAAAAATCAAGACACGCGTGGAATCGCATAACTACTCAAATTATAACGGTCATGGTGACAACCAATCCAAAATGAACGAATTTATGTTATCTGGCTTCCATGAAAAGAATACATGAAACTGAAACACATGGTCATTTTTATGCAACATAACACTTTGTCAAATATCTAGGCTGCTGTAAAATTATAACAGAAAAGAATATGCACAGACCGTACAACAGAAAAGAAAGTTAGAAAATAATATAACAAAATGGACTATAATAGAATAGAAAATAATACAACAGAAATTAAGGGAATCGAAGGCACTGAAATAAAATCAAGCACAATAAAACGATAGACCGGGATAAAATAGAACAAAACAGCTGTTCTATGCAATAGAAAACAAACAATGTAGAAAAGATAGGAGTAGAATGCATTATCATAATAATAGTAGTACAGACTAGTGGAATACAATATAGTAAAAGAGAGACAGAGCATATTAGAATAGAATAGAAAGGAGCTGAATGATACACAGCAGAATAGACGGAACAGTACGAAAATAAAATACGATAATCTGGAAGAAGACAGAGAAGAACGGAATGAAAACAGATAGAACACAACGCGGAGGAACCGAAAAGAATAGAACAGACAGAAACAGATGAGAGAGAAACTGAACTGAGCGGAACTTAACGGAACTGAGTGAAATGCAACAACTGTGGGGAACGGAAAGGAACTGAGCCGGAACTGAGTGGAACGGAATAAATATGCGTGAAACTGAACAGTAACAACTGTGGGGAACGGAAAGGGACTGAGCCGGAACTGAGTGGAACGGAATAAATCTGTGTGAAACTGAACAAAACTGAGTAGACAGTAGTGGAACGAAACATAACAGAACTGAGTAAAACGAATGTAAGTGAATGGAACAGAACGGAACTGCGTGAAACAGAAAGAAATCGAACTGACTGGAAATGCACAGAAGTGAGTTAAACGGAACTGAATTTAGTCGAAATGAACCGAGTGGATCGTAACGGAACTGAATGGAACGTAATGGAACTAAATGAAAATCTAACGGAACTGAGTGGAACGGAACCAAACTGAGTAAAACATAACGTGAGTGAAACGTAGCTACGTAAATGAAAGGGAGGTAACAGAACGAGTGGAATGTAACGGAACTGAATGGAACGTAAAGGAATTGAATGGGATGAAACGGAACGTAGTTAACGAAACAGAACTGAGTTGAATGGAATAGACTGAGTGGAACAGAACGGAACTGAAAAGAACGAAACATGAAAGAGTGAAACGAAACAGAACACAATGGAAGAGAACAGAAAACAGTGAAACGAAACAGAATTCAATGGAACGGAACAGCACTTAAAAGAATGAAACGGAACATAAATAAGCGTGACGAGACATAAAAGAATGAAACGGCTCAGAACAGAAAGATGTGGAACGGAACAGATCTAAGCAGGACAGAACAGAAATGAGCGGAACGGAATAGAACAGATTCGAACGAAAGGAATAGAGCCGAACGAAACTGAACAGAACCGAACGAAACTCAACAGAAACGAACGAAACGGAACAAAACCGAATGAAACGAAGCAGGAGCAAATGAAACGAAGCAGGAGCAAATGAAACGAAGCAGGACCAAATCAAATTAAAAATCAAATAAAACGAAACAAAACAAAATAAAACGAAACAGAATCAAATGAAACGAGGCAAAATAGAACACAACGAAACTAAACAGAGCAGAATCTAACAAAACGAAACAGAACAGAACCTAACGAAATAAAACAGAACAGAACCTAATGAAATGAAAAGGAACGGAATGAGACGAAACAGAACTGAACCTAACGAAATAAAACAAACCAGAACCTAATGAAATGAAAAGGAACGGAATGAGACGAAACAGAACTGAACCTAACGAAATAAAACAAACCAGAACCTAATGAAATGAAAAGGAACGGAATGAGACGAAACAGAACTGAACCTAACGAAATAAAACAAACCAGAACCTAATGAAATGAAAAGGAACGGAATGAGACGAAACAGAACTGAACCTAACGAAATAAAACAAACCAGAACCTAATGAAATGAAAAGGAACGGAATGAGACGAAACAGAACTGAACCTAACGAAATAAAACAAACCAGAACCTAATGAAATGGAAAGGAACCGAATGAGACGAAACAGGAGCAAATGAAACGAAGCAGGACCAAATCAAACGAAAAATCAAATAGGCCCTAAAACGAAACAAAAACAAATAAAACGAAACAGAACCAAATTAAACGAGGCAAAATAGACCACGACGAAACTAAACAGAACAGAATCTAACAAAACGAAACAGAACAGAACCTAATGAAATGAAAAGAACCGAATAAGATGAAGCAGAATTGAACGAAACGAAACACTGAGCGGAACCGAAAGAAACAAAAAGATATACAACAGAACAGAACACAGCGATATGTTATAGACAGAACAACATTAGGCTATGTTAACACAATTACAACAGACTAGAATGGAGTCGAAAAAAATAATGGGTTAAATAATATAACGGAAAACAATATAACAGAGAATAACAATACAGAATACAATAGCTGAGCGCACAATAACATTAAATGTATTGTAGAACAGAGTATGTAATATAAATCTGAATAGATTAGAATAAAATAATTTGATTGTATAAAATAAAACACCACAAACTGGAATAAAATATAAGGCAGTAGAATGAAACAGAGTAAAGAAGAGTGAAGCAGAGATTAACTGCGTATCTATCTCAAAACTAATGTAGTCCGAGGAATGCACGCCTATTCACTTTCAGCTTACGTGGCTGGTCAGATATGAACCCTTACTGTGTGTCGAAATATACATAACAGCGCGAGCTCTCTGGGTTCTCACAGCACGCATATTCATTATTTTTAATAAAATTCTTCACATTGTATGAAAGCTTCTTTGTTCGTCTTGTTTCTTCCAGAACCATGAACTTCTTTTATTCTCCCTGCAGGGCTTCTTAAATATTCATTCATGACCATTCTTATTAAGAATCCTTTCTCACTTTCCTCTAGCTTCGTTTAATTTACTTTATTAAACACATTTATCGCGGGCTCGCTGGGAAGCGATTCTTCTTGGTTTTTGCAACTCCTCTCAAGAATTCTCTGTGTACTGTCATGTTGATCTTATACAATATTAATGTTCACATCCTTAATCTTCATCAGGAATATCTTGCTCTTAAGTTGTATTCTGGTGAATGTTAAAAGGATGTGATAGTTTTAACAGTGACCTACCAATAAATTTCAACTCCCGTATCTGGATATACTCTGTTATTTGTTGCGATCCTGCTAATCTTACATTTCGTCTTTCTTTCCTCTAACGTCCATCATAAACTGTAAAGCAGAGATTATGTGAGGCAAGAGAATGTTAATCTAGAAACTGTTTGAATTCCTTCCCATCACGAACAAGATTATTTTATGAGCAATAAATATGCTATAGCAAGGTATCCTCGTTACAACCTATGAAGGCGTGGTGGGGTATGGAGGAAGAGCTCCATGTTTCATGAGCATGATCTAAGGCATAAAAGTTTTTGGCAATTTGAAATGTTTGAAATGTAGTTTCGTGGCTGTTTGTAGAGATCTTGAGGCTGTCACGCTTCGGATAGATCAAATTTCCTGAGTTAACCTAATGGGTTTATACTTAATTTATAGTGGAAAACACCTCTTCTGTGATAACAAAAATCCTCTTATAACTGTCGTCAATAGTTTATTTAGCACTCAGAAGACCGCGCGCAGGTTTACTAGTACAAAACAGTGTAGCACAAAGAAATAGTGGAGTGGAAATCCTAGAATAAGATGAATTGTCATGTAGGATATAATACTTTTTATTTTAATATACTCATACTTTAGATTTATATATAACCTATCAGTTTATAGAGTACTAAATTATAAACCCTCAAATACAACAAGTCATTTTAATATAATATATAACATGTGATGTGAGCCACCGACGCAGCTCAAGACGGTAGCGCGTTTGCCTGCTCACCCGGAGTTGCGCTCGGGCGTAGGTTCGATTCTCGCTTGGGCTGATTACCTGGTTGGGGTTTTTCCGAGGTTTTCCCGAGCCGTAAGGCGAATGTCAGGTAATCTACGGTCTCATCTCGCCAAACATCATCTCGCTATTACCAATTCCATCGAAGCTAAATAACCCGGTAGTTGATACAGCGTTGTTAAATGACCAATTAAAAAAAGCATGTGATGACATCAAGTCTGTGTATTTTTATACATGTGATTATATGCCAAGTAGCCATTCAACGGATTAGCGGTCTTGCCCCAAAACGGTAGATTAATTAGTGTAACTGGTTATTGTGTCTATACCCATTTAAACTTTTGTGAAAATGTCAATTGTCAATAAGTATTACGCTATTTTACACTGATCCTCGGCCTTTCTTTCTTTTCGAAGGAGGCCACCCAAAGAATTCATCATCTTGAACTGAATTGAAGAGGTGGATTCCAAACTGGCCTAACCCCAAATGACAAGTTATGAAAAAAATGACAAAAATTGAAAAAAAAAAAATATATATATATATATATATATATATATATATAATTGACGCCCTTAGACCGTTTGAAAAAACATATACAGACATAAAGTCAAGACTTAGGAGAGTCTGTTAAATAAACTTACACAGTTATATATAGGCTTGAAAAGAATGAATTTAAATGTGAATAAAGGAAGTTAAAAATCTTGAAAAATGGACTTAGGTCATTTTGGAGTCCAACTCTTCAATTTGGGTCCACCCTTCACATTCGCTGTCAAACATATTGTCCATGACTAAAATCTGATAGCTGTGAAAATTTTGGGATGAAAGCAACCACTTTTGAAGGTGATAATAGAAGTGTCATTTTTATAGCCTACTATTTGAAAGTTATACAATACCTGCCGAAAACTTATAATAGTTCAAAAACACTTCGTTATTGTGCCTATTTGTATCATCACTATTAAAAGAAATATGTTAATTATTAGTAATACAGTTGCGAAGCTTTCTTTAGTTCATAAAAGTGTAGTGCAGGAGTTCACAGTGACAACAACATAAATATATTTCAGAGGCTGTAGATACTAGTCATACCAGTAGCAATAGCCAAAGTACTTCAGCTTTACTAACTGCAAATACTTCCATATTCTAAAATCATTGTAACTCACATAAAGGTTTAAGGGCTCTACACACGCTCAGACGGCATGTCCAATTGGCCTGAACAGTCTAAACCTCTACAGAAATTTAATAAAAGCTTGACATTATTCACATACAGACGGACAAATAACAACAATATTTACGATTATTATTATTATTATTATTATTATTATTATCATCATCATTATTGAATGTTATTCATTTCTTATTTCATTACATTCATTAGACAAACCTAAATCTTAGCAACTTAAGGGGAGAGGATGGTATTTTTTTTAACTTTTTTCCTATTTGGTGTAAAATATTAATTTTTTGTATGTAGAGAGCTCATAGCTGTGGAAACTCAACCAAATAAAAATATTTTGAAAAAAAAAATTATTTGGGGGCCCAAATTTGAAAAAAAATATACCCAATGCAGGATTGTACTAAAACCGACATCTAACCGTTTTTAAAGATCGATTGAAACAGTTTTTTTGCAATGTATTTGCAAAAGCATGTTCTACAAACTTTCTGTAACAGAATTTTGATATTAGTCCCTACATTTGTAAAATAAACAATTAAAATTTAATAACAATTTTCTGATTTCCTTTCTTGCAAACAAACGAACGTATTTTAAAAATGAAATCAATTAACAAAATTCTGTTACATAGAAAAGTTTCCTAATAGTCTAAAGAATGTGTGTTCTAAATTCCATGCATGTATCTTTAATAGTTCAGAAATTATATCCATTTTTGTCTGGCAATGTAGCAAAAAATATTAAGTTACTGGAAACCGATAAAAGCGGGCGTGTGATTTAAAACTCCATAGCGCAGGAAGTTTAAAAATGACGTCTCAACATCCGATAAGGACACAAATACCCACAAAATGTTATGCAATGCATTACACACATATAAAAGGGTATTTTAAAGAAAAAAAAATCTTTTTTGAAAACTTAATTTACCGGAAACAACAATAAAAGTGGGCGAGTGATTTAAAAATCCATAACGCAGGAAGTTTAAAATGGCGACACAACATCCGATAAGGGCACAAATACCCAAAAAAATATTACGCTATGCATTCCACACTTATCACAGAGTATTTTAAAGATTTTTTATGCTCGACCATGCCGAAATGTAGTAATTATACACCTGGTAGCAGACCTTTAATGCATGTCATTAAAGTACACCTACTCATTAAAGGTCAGTTCTTTCAGCCAATGACGACTCAGGTTACAACTGTTCAGCCAATGACAGGTCAGCTTTCTACCGTTATAAAACCGCAAGTATCGATTATTCTCGGATATGCAATCGAAAGAGAATTAGCGAAAAGTCACGGAGGCTGGAAATCCAATACTGTTGCAGAAGGTTATGTTCTGTTACTATAATAATTAGCGTTAATTGTAAATAATATTCAAATAAATTAAATTTGTCATCTCGTTTTTCAATGTCTAATTTTATTTCAATGTTATCTCTGTAGGTTCTTATGGCCTAGCAAGGTCAATGTGGACATCTGTTCCTCGGAAAAAATCAAAACTTTCGCGTCTGCGCACATCTCACAACATACGGGACATTGGTCAAGGTTAGATACAAATAAAATTAATAATATCAAGTTAGAAATATGGTCGAGCATAAAAAGTCGTATGAAACTCGCCTATAATGGTAATTACGAAGCTCGTATGAAAATTATGAAACTCGCTTGCGCTCGTTTCATAAATATCCATACTCGCTTCTCAATTACCTTCATTATAGGCTAGTTGCATAATGTACTATTTTTTTAATCTGCTCATTTTTCACCAACAAATACCAAACTCTCCCCTTAAATCCTTTCATTATACTTTGTATTCGATACACGCAAACCATAAAGATTTTTTCATCAAATCCTCCGTCAGTTTTTCTTTCTTTAGTGCGTTCTTGTTTTCCTTGTCCTGTAGGTTTGTACTGTAATGCAGTTTTAGATATCCTGGGATCTAGCATATGTTCCAAGAGTTCAATTTAATTATATCTATGTTGTCAAATTATACTTGTACTCTAATATCTGTCTCGCAAGAATCTGCCTGGCTGCTCTAATGTGACGAATTATGCGCGCGGATAGGTAAATTGTGTGTCATATGTAATGTTTCACTAGATTCAGTAGTAGGAAAGATATGCGCCGGTAATATGTAGCTTTGAAATGTATAATGCTACTCTGCACTAGGTAACAAAATATTATTCCTGTTTTTGTAAGTTGACCAGAGGTATCAAGAGTAAAATATTCATACCTCCACAATAATATGAATGGTATGTGTTGCAATGTTGATAGAACAGAATTCACGCAATATGATTATTACCCGAGTGTGAATGTGCGTGACTTGTCCCTAGGGCCATTCGCCCAATTCCACAAGGATCCATTTGAAATTTTTTACTCTATGAGCACATCACAGTGCTAGTGCAACTTCGAATATTTACACATTTAAATTCATTAATTAGGCCTACATAATGATGGAATGCTTGCAGATATGGAAATGATAATACTACTTGAAGAGTCCACTGCAAGAATGATGGATGTCACTTTCTTGTCGAAAGTGAACCAAGACTTCAATGCATAGCTTAAGACATATAGAATGTACATAGGGAGTTATATGGCATTAACACTGATAGTCGTTGTCCAGTAATGATCGGAAAATCACACTTAAGCTTTGAGCGCTAAGCATTTCAAACTTTCAATTGCTTCTCCTGCAAAATGTATTCCAAATGACATCCATCATTCTTGCAGTGGACTCTTCATTTGTAAGTGGCAGACGACTTTTGAAGCCCATTAATTGTATGACTGCATATTATTATATCTCTGCCGGTTGAGTTTCAAGTGACTTAGCTTGGTCGTGGGCGTCAGAGTACTAAAAGGCAAAACAAAAGGTATCTGGTTGTCTTCATTCCAGTCCTGAGGTCACTGCTTGCCTAAGTACAGCGTAAAGGCTAGTTTACACAGGTTTTGCAACTAAGGGTGCTATGCATAGACATTTCGCTAGCCCGCGCTAAGAGCGTGCTAAACTAGCCCCGGCTATCGACTGGTTACTTGTACAGGATTCATATCATATCACATCGTTAACACTGGTTTATGAATACAAAAAAACGTTAATTCGCTGATCACCCACCGGAAACCCGCGCTAAGAATATCTATGAATATGGCTCTAAGTTTTTTTTTTTAATGTGCATGCGTGAAATGTAGTTGTGACACTGAGTTACGACACTAGAGAGTTTCGGATGCTTCCAACCTTTCGTGAAACTTGTAGTTTCGAGACATTTTGAGGTTAAAGACGTGTTGATCTGTGAATTTATTTAAAAATAGAGTGTGGAAGTGAAGAAATTATTAAGTTTCTTGATTTATATGCATTGCGAGCATGTTTGTAGGATTTTAATACAAAAACTTTAAATATAAGCAATAAATTGAACTGTTTCAAAGTCATTCTTAAATTATTGTGATAATTTTTGGAATCTTCTACAACTCTCTTTTCCAGTAGGGTTGCAGAACATCCTAAATGTGATCTTCTCTTTATCCATGCCCTAGTTCAGACTTCATAGTCTTATTTTCTCACTGTTCTCACATGTCTGCTACTACTCTACATTTAAATGAATAGCACTGAAGAAAAGTACAAAAGTTGTCATGAAACTACAGTATATACAAGTGTTTCCATGTAAACAAATTCCTACGTAATTACTTTCATGAAATCAGTTTCATGAAATTTGTTGCGAAATCTAGAGTCATCCTGTAAACTAGCCTTAACCGAGAGTTTAGTCAAACTTCTTCTCACAGATTAGTACAACCTTTTCCTGCCTCTCTTCTCTCTCACGGTAAACTGTGACACTGCACAGACGTCTTTAATTTTTTAGTTTTTTTTTATTAATTTTATATTATATCTAATTTTAAAAAAGTATGTGGATTAAGTAACACAAATATATGTGTACACTGTATATACACATATATAAATACCCTTTTGTAGCTCAATAATTGTACATAGAATATTAGTGCATAAACTATGATTATTTATATCTTCGTTATTGAAGCAATTTATGGCGTTACTGCTTCCTGTTACATACAAAATGAACAATTTTTCCTGTTTGTATATCCAATAAAACGTAGTAACGTAAAAAATAAAATAAAAATAAAATAATTATTGTAAAATCATTCCCATATTTAGTTTCTCATAATTAACTATCGAATTTTAAACCGTAATAATCCAAATGCTCCCTACTGGAATCAGTGCAGCCATTAAAACGAGTTACCTCACTTTAACCTCTGCTTTGTTCACAACAAAATTCCATCACGACTAGGTCGGAGATCGAAACCAGATCCTTTATATGTAAGAGCGGATCGCACAGACGTGAAAGTAACACTCTCTTCTTTTCTTCTTTTTCTTCTTCTTCTTCTTCTTCTTCTTCTTCTTCTTCTTCATCATCATCCTTTCATGTATTGGGGACCTAGTGGTCTTTTATGGTCTCATTTAATCTTTTCAGCGGACGGCCCCAATATCTTACCTAAATTGGGTAAGCTGATGTTTATTAAATCAGAAAGCAACACACTAAAGAAATCTATAATCAAATTTTTTGCTTAGCCTATATTCAACCAGGGCACATATTGCATTGCTCTTGCATGTGACAGTGACTGCCTTTACGAGTGCACCAGTTAAAAGCAACGATAGATAACCTGTGGCAGTACAACGAAGTCTTGCACATCTGAATACTGCGACATTTTCAAGTGTTCACAACTGCATAAAAGAAGCACAGATGTTTTCATTTCTTGCCTGTATTATTTGCTACCTTAATTTCCGTCATATAAACGCAAATTGTACAGAGATTTCTTCATAGAAAAATATTCCGTTAGAAATTACAACTCAAGAGCACTGGATTCTCCCTTTGCTCGAACCTTTTGATGAATAGTATTGCTCACAGTTTTCCAACACATTGCTGCTCTTTGATACACTTCACAGAACTTTTAAGTACTCTAAGAAGATACTGTGAAGCAGATTAAATATGTTAGTGCTGCTTTTCTTGCATAATTGAAAACTTTTTCCTTATTGCTTTGATAAATAACCTGTTAAGTTTATTGAGTTCCCCAGCATAGATATATGTTCATGTCGTTCAAATTTGAACTATAAAAACAAAGCAATAAAAATGTCATACATTATACAGGGTTTTCAATTTGGGAAGACATAGAATTTGACAAGTCGCGAGGAATATCCACCATGGCGGACGATTGATTCGGCGTCACACAAACAAAAACAGTACTCTGTTTTCCGAGACGGAGATGATAAGAAAAGGGGAATTGTAGATAATGTTGATGAAATAATGAGGGGAAAACCCCGAGAAAATCCTCACCACCATAGCTCTTTCTACTACAAATACGAGAATTAATAAGTAAGGTTACTTCCGTCATGGTTGCATGCATGATATGGTAAATTAATTTTTCCCTGCATGTACAAATTGCTCACGATCCAACGCGTTCCAACAGTATGACCCAAGAACACGGGAACATTTCCAATCCTTTCACTGGAACGTCATAGGGCATCCTCCATACAGTCCAGATTTAGCCCAATCCACTAAAGGAACGTCTTGGAGAAAGATGATTTCTTATGATGTAACTGTACAGGATACTATTCATGACTGATAGGAACATCAAGGGCAGGATTTCTGCCGGGAGGGAATTTTCAAGGTTTTGCCACGATTGGATAAGTGTATAGATAGTACAGGAGACTATCTATTTTGAACAGTCATGTCAATAAGGAAAATGAAGAGAGGAAGTTCTGTCCCTCACGTTGCTTATGCGGCAGGTCAGAGTACGTGCCAGATACACAGTACAGAACAAGCGACTGCCCACTCTTGTACCAGTGGCGGAATTCAAACGGTGTTAGGTACTGTGGGGCATTATTTAAATTTGGCACTTAAGAGATCAACAAAACCGTTTTTTGAATCAGTCATTGTTGGGGTTCCAACCGTTGCTACAGAAAAAGATATTCTTCCACGCTAATTTAAATTTTGTTACAGCTTGCTTAACTGTCTCAAAAGTGTCTTTTCCACAAGTAGTATTCCCAAGAAACTAGTTCGATTAATTAAAATGTGTCTCAATGAAACTTACAGCAGAGCCCGTATAGGCCAGCTTCAGTCTGATGCTTTTCCAATTCACTGCGGGCTAAAGCAAGGAGATGCATTATTATCTTCACTTTTTACTTCGCTCTAGAACATGCCATTAGGAAAGTTCAGGACAACACAGACGGTTTGGAATTGAACGGGTTACATCAGCTGCTTGTCTTTGCGGGTGACGTGAATATGTTAGGAGAAAATCCACAAACAGGTAGGGAAAACACAGAAATTTTACTTAGAGCAAGTAAAGCGATAGGTTTGGAAGTAAACTCCGAAAAGACGAAGTATTTGATTATGTCTTGTGACCAGAATATTCTATGCAATGGAAACATAAAAATTGGAGATTTATCCTTCGAAGAGGAGGAAAAATTCAAATATCTTGGAGCAATAAATATAAATGAAACTCGGGAGGAAATTAAACGCAGAATCAATGTGGGAAATGCCTGTTATTATTCGGTTGAGAAGCTTTTGTCATTTAGTCTGCTGTCAAAAACCCTCAAAGTTAGAATTTATAAAACAGTTACATTACCGGTTATGCTGTATGGTTGTGAAACTTGGACTCTCACTTTGAGAGAGGAACAGAGATTAAGGGTGTTTGAGAATAAGGTTCTTACGAAAATATTTGGGGCTAAGAAAAATTAAGTTACACGAGCATGGAGAAAGTTACACAACGCAGAATTGCATGCATTTTATTCTTTACCTGACATAATTAGGAACATTAAATCCAGACGTTTGAGATGGGCAGGGCATGTAGCACGTATAGGCGAATCCAGACAAGCATATAGAGTGTTAGTTGGGAGGCCGGAGGGAAAAAGACCTTTGGGGAGGCCGAGACGTAGATGGGAGGATAATATTAAAATTAATTTGAGGGAAGTAGAATATGATGATAGAGACTGGATTAATCTTGCACAGGATAGGGACTAATGACGGGCTTATGTGAGGGCGGCAGTGAACCTACGGGTTCCTTAAAAATCATTTGTAAGTAAGTAATTAAGTATATATTATGTCTTATTTCTACTGACTTCTTGTTTACATTCCATTATGACTATCTGCTTCGGTTAGTGTGTGTATGTGTGTGCGTGCGTGCACGCGCTGTACTTTGTAGAAATTAAATTAAATCATTGTTTATTTAACGACGCTCGCAACTACCAAGGTTATATCAGCGTCGCCGGTGTTCCGGGATTTTGTCCCGCAGGAGTTTTTTTACACGCCAGTAAATCTACTGACATGAGCCTGTCGCATTTGAGCACACTCAAATGCCATCGACCTGAGCAGGCATCGAAACCGCAACCTCGAGCACAGAAGGCCAGCGCCATACCGACTGCACTACCCAGGCCGACTACTTTGTAAATTTTTAGTGTTTTTGTATCGCACTTTTACTCCTGGTTGAGTGTTAGAGAAGGCCGTGTGGCTTTAACTGTGCCAGGTTAAATAAATTATTATTATTATTATTATTATTATTATTATTATTATTATTATTATTATTAAATCGTTTGTGTGGACGGAATACTACTAATTGTGTTGTACGAAATTGAATCTGTAACTCAAAAAAAAATAGGAACGACAATTTCTTGGGATGGGCTGTTATAAAAGAGTCCCTCACTGTTACTCTAATATGTTCTTCTATTATTTCAAATGCAGAATAACGAATAAATTATGCAACACCAAACCGTACGCCTCTTCTCTTTGACATACTTCACAGCTGATAACTTGAACATTCTGTGCTGGTGAAGGGTGAAACAGACGGCACGGAAGGAAAAGCAATTCAACGCCTAAGAAAGAAGAAAAATATATATAAAATAGGAGGGAGAAGCTGCTGGGGATGATCGGCATGGTGAATGGCAGTGGCTATGCAGCTGAAAGAGAAAGGTTTCAACTCGAGCACGATGTATGGCGGTTCAAGAGGAAAGTATCCGTTTCAGGGGTGAAGAAAGCGCCTTAACGATATGTAGTTCCATCTACCCGCTTTTATAATAAAATTTCGACATGCGAATCCGCGTAAGTACAATTTAAGAATAACGATTCTATTGCTCCTCTTCTCTGTCATTTGAAGTACAAACGTTTTAATATCACGTGAAAGCCGTGACTATGGGTTTGAATACCGGGCAGATCATCGATGTGCTGTCAATTTAATATCTTTTATTATCTTAGGTGGAGGCCCGCCGTCGCGTTGTGGTAACTCCACGTTACGAAGAGTTCCTCCGTGAGTTCCGTGTAGTGTAAAATTTGAGTAATGGTAACGTCTTGTGATAAACATTATACAGGGTGATTCAAAAGTCGCGTGACATAAGACATCTCCGTTATTAGTGTAAGTACAAAAAATAGTTTCAAATAAATGTTTTAGATATTGATACGTGTAGTTCATGTGCAAAATTTAAAGAAAATCGTAAGAGCCATTTTTGAGAAAATTGCAACAAACATGTTCGCGTTTCAAGTAAAGTACCAGTTTGGTTAGGGAAAACGCGTCCAAAACTGAGGGGTCACACTCTGGAGCGTACGAAAATTAAATTAGAAATGTGGTTTGGGTCGCGCGTGTACACATTATTTATTATTTTGTAATTATGTAAAAAAACACAGAAATCAACAGATAATGTGAATGTTAAATAAATTTCATGGTATTAAATTTAGAGTTAAAAGTGGAAAGAGCGTAATAAAGAATATTAAAAAGCAAACAATTTCCGTAATTAATTAATTCAATACTTTATGTTTTCATCTACAGTAATGTTATCGAAACGTACCTGATGAGATGTTTTTGTTTACATTCTCCTCTCATAAGCCTTGTCAAGAAGCGTTGCAACACGTTACATTTCGTATTCTCAAAACTATTCGATGTATCAAAAAACTTATTTAATAAAACTATCACTATGAATTAATGTAATAGGTTCGTTTATATATATATATATATATATATATATATATATATATATACATATATATATATATATATATATATACGGGAGAGGAGTTCGTGGCAGAAGAAGATATTAGATGATAGACAACATTAAGATATATGGATCATATGGGGAGACAAAGAGGAAGGCATAAAACAGGAAAGACTGGAGAAAGCTGGGTTTGCAGTGAAAGACCTGCCTTTGGGCAGAACACTGTGAACGAATGAATGAATGAATGAATGAATGAATACCTCGCAAGACATTTTTGACAACCATGAGACTGTCTGCGTATAAATCATCCTTAGATCCCCTCATGGAAAAAAATATATTGGAATTATTCCGTAAAATATTCCCCTCCGAAGTTTTTAGAAGACATTTCAGAAGGTTATTATCCGTATGTAATTTCTCTCTCTTAGGCCTAGATTAAAAAAAATAACACCCATTTTCCTTTAACTATAGTCTTTGGTAGGGGGAAAAGATGCATGGAAAACACAAAACCATTAGCCATCCCTTCTACATTTAAAAACGCCGATTATTTCTCTGGCGACACGGAAGATGATCTGGATTTCTTGTCTAATAAAATAGTCGAGTATAGAATACATGTGCACTAATTTCCTATAGGCAATAAGTTGATTATGATACCAATATTTCATGCGTAAAGTTTTAAGCTATGGTTCCACTATGGTGATCATCGTCGAGCGAACAACACCGCTCGATTAGCTCTACATGTAAATAAATGGAGCTGGTTTCTTCACAACGTTCTGCGCGGGCTGCAGCGATCTGTGCGGGCGTTCATCGCTCTAGATTGACTTGGCTTCAAACTGACAGCGATGATCGCCGTTCATTTAGAAAACAAACGAATGACGTCATAAATATGGTTGCAAAACACGTGTAGGCCTATGTAGCAATTTCTAATAAATAAATGATAAATCTTTAATTATCTATGTTTCCAATCATCCTGCCCTGTACGATATGAGTTTAAAAAAATACAGAGATACCCATATAAAGGAAATGTTGTTGAAGGAAGTTGGTGAAATTGTAGGTAAGAGTGGTAAAGTATCTATTTTTCAACACAGGTTAATTCTATGTATATTCCAATATATTAGAGAAAGAATAATTAAAATATCTATTTTTAAAGACACTGTTTATAAACAAAACTGAAATTAGTGCTGTTAGAATAGGTGTCAAAGTGTCAAGTGTCAAAGGAATAGATTATCTTCCCCGAAATTCCAAACTTTAATAACGACTATTGGGTTATTTTACGACGCTGTATCAACATCTAAGGTTATTTAGCGTCTGAATAATATGAAGATAATGCCGGTGAAATGAGTCCGGAGTCCAGCACCGATAGTTACCCAGCATTTGCTCATATTGGGTTGAGGGAAAACCCCGGAAAAAAACCTCAACCAGGTAACTTGCCCCGACCGGGATTCGAACCCGGGCCACCTTGTTTCGCGACCAGACGCGCTGACCGTTACTCCACAAGTGTGGACCTATTAATGTAACCAATTACTTGAGATCATTTTAAAATCCCAATAAAATGTGTTTTAGAATTAATTTTAAGTTGAATAGCTTCGACAAAAGCTTGAATATTGTAACGACTATAATTTATAACGAACGATGTAATTAATTTTGACATGGATAGCTCGCTCGGAAAATAATTTAAATATAGTATATGGTACGTCTCTGTTTAAAGTGGCATAAATCGACAATGTATCTCACCGACACTATTATTTAGCTCTTCCTTCTTTACTAGAAAAACAAACCCTATAGTTATTTAGTATTAAACATTAATTTTATTAGTACGTGAATTGTTTGGAGTTATTTCTGACCAGTGCATTTCCGATATTTTGTATTCATCGCATATTGTATTGTATTGTATTGTATTGTATTGTATTTATAGTATTCATACATTGCTTCACAGCTAGAATATGCAACAAGTCAAAAAACTTAATACTATTATAAAGTCTTAATTTATAGTCACAGTCTAGATGAAATATATACAGAAGAGATTTACAATATATTCTACTAGTACAACACAAAGTTTTAGTATCAATTTCATGAAGCGTTATCGAATGTCATGAATTCACCTACAGAATAGAAGGCATATTTCTCCATCATAGATTTTTCGCCTCATAATTCTGAGAAAAGAGAAGAAAACTACGCAGGTACTGTAAGTAGCGTACAGTTTTTGATGACTGAGAGACCATATGATTGGCCCTCAATGGCCAACCCACATTCCTGAATGTGTTACGTGCACCCAATAGACTAGATAACGTCGACCTGGACAGAACACAGTGTATTTTTGTGTTTCAATACTAGCTCGACTCATATGCACCAAAATTTAATATCATGTGGTAGACTAACAGGTCCTATTATCTTGTGCGTAATCCATGATCATGTGATTACAGCTACTGATATGTATGTTGTATCTTTAATATAGTATAAATATTATAAATAGTGAATAAATGCAGTTAGGAACATTAAATCCAGACGTTTAAGATGGGCAGGGCATGTAGCACGTATAAGTGAATCCAGAAATGCGAATAGAATGTTAGTTGGGAGATCCGAGGGGAGAAGGCCTTTGGGGAGCCAAGACGTAGATGAGAGTTTTTGGACTTTTTCCATTGATAATTTAAAAAAAAAAATTGTAACACAAGGTTTCGAAGAGTGGCTCTCTCTTCGTCGTCAGGTGAAAACCTACTGTGGGGATCGTTACAAACAGCTAGCCTGTCTGACTGATCGACGACCGTCAGGTTGATGTGAAATATAAAGAAGGAACACTCGATGTCATAAGCTGTTTGTAACGATCCCCACAGTAGTTTTCACCTGACGACGAAGAAAGAGCCACTCTTCGAAACGTTGTGTTATAATTTTTTTTTTAAATTATCAATGGAGAAAGTCCAAACAGCTCAACCACTGAACAATTCACAGTTGCTCTCCCCCCCCCCTTCATTCAGATCAATACATAGATGGGAGGATAATATTAAAATGAATTTGAGGGAGCTGGGATATGATGCTAGGGACTGATTAATCTTGTTCAAGATATGGACTGATGGCGAGGGCGGCACTGTTCCTCTGTGTTCCTTAAAAACCATTTGTAAATAAGTAAATACATGACATTGTTGAGAACTGAGTAATCCCATACCATCGTGACATGCTTCTCGAAAAATAAACGTCACACAGGAAATTCTGTATTTGGCAAATAATCACCCTGTGAATAGCTTCTGCGCGAAGTTGTGTACATAGCAGCTTGGCACAGAATAAGGTAAATTCGGAACACGAGGTTACAATCCCTCAAGTGCTCTAATGAATGTTCTATGCCTCTTCTCCGAGAGTTGGAGATCACTATGCTATGTCAACAAACTGAGTGGTAGTTAAGGTCTTGTCCACTGATACTACATACATCAAGTTTGTTGTCGGACATTGTGTAGTTACTGAGAAATCCCCTATCGTAGTGCACCATGTACTGCGTATTTTTCTCGCAGGAAACAGGTTTACAATTTTTTAATTGGCAATATAATTTCCCAACAGTTTGTATTAATTGCAAGTTCATTGGGGATGTTATTTAATAAAGAGTTAGTTGTATGGTTTCTCTCGTCCAATGTAATTTCCTTAATTATTATGATGAAACTTGCTGCATAGTTCTCATAGTCACAGCTGAGAGGAAGTTCGTCTCATTCAACTGCTATAAACTTCTGCACAATGTAACAGTAGCTCGTTGAATGTTGTAAGAGATCCTTCTAAGATTTAGAATTTCCTTAAATTGTTCAGCATTGGCACAAGAAACCATTCCTCCCGTTTACAAATACTGTAAAACCTGGGTTGTACGTAACTGAAAGAAAATGGTTTAAATTAAGAAAACTCAGAACTATGTATTCATTAGGTTTGAATATAAGATACTGTAGTTTTCGAATGACTAGGAATCAGTTTAATAGAACACAGACAGCTGGGTCCACTTAAAGGTTCTTTTAACTTGTTCAAATATTGTTCAATCAATAGAAACTGACTATTATCCAACATGAATTATCTTCTTCAATCATAGACTCAGACCATATGATAATCTTTTATTAATTTTATATAATATACGTTTATTATATACCTTTTGAAATGTCAGTTTTTATTTTGTTAAGATTTGCCTCGACATCTTTTATAAATCTAACTTTGTCTTCTAGCGAGTAGCCTTCCTCTGTCACACATGATTGCTAGACAGATAGGCCTACTGAGTGACCGAATATTTTCAAACATTTGCAACATGTTCCATGAGAAAAAAAGATAAACTAGAATGTAAAGATGGAGCATACCGGCTCTGTCTTCTCCTGGGCTCTGTGAATTGCTTTGTCATCGGTACGAGTCCCATAACCTTGAGATCACTGATGTAAAAGACTGCCACATGCCTTATGTATCCCTCAGTTGACCTCGAGGATTGTGGGAAATGATTAGAATGTGTTCAAAGTCATATGGCAAATCATGGGAAATTAAAATGAAAGTTTATCATATACGAAAGAGAAGAAGAATACATACAATTCAATCTCGATTAAAAAAATACTGGGCCTACTTACAGAAGCGAAATGCGTACAAATAAATTACCTGCAATTCATAATTAATATTTAATTTGTATGTAATTAAATGGAATTTTGCAATGACCTGTGCATAATTACGTACAAACCAGAAATACTGACAGGTTGACCTATATCTCAGATTGTACTGTACACAGGTTGTGAAAAAAGTACCCAATATTTTAGGAGGTGACAGGATGCATCAAATCAAGAAAACAATGTCTAATAAACATGGGTTCTACAACACATACTTTCTGAGATCTGAACTCTTGTTTATAGGAGATGCTCAATGTGACGTCTATTCGTGGCAATGCATTCCTCTGCCCTACATTACAACAGACTACCAGATAATCATACCGTAGTTGAGACTCCTGGCATGGAATAATGATACGTCGCAAGGAATACTGAAAACAAAAGTCTGGTTGCCGATATGAGCGGGTTCAGCAGAGATAGTGTTGTGAATTTTCGTAATCAGCATGAGTAGACTGATGAAAATCCCAATGCAGTCGAAGAAACAAGGCATCAGCATCGATTCTCAATCAATGTATGGGCAGGCGTTCTTGTCGATAGATTAAGGGCCATACGTGCTACCACAGATTAACTGGAGCTCGTTATTAGGACTTTCTTATTTACGTATTACTTATCTTGCTAGAGAATTATTATATCAAGGACTACAAGAGTCCACAACTGGTTAGTAATAGTTAGTACGTCTGACCGTGAAACGAGAAGGCTCGGGTTCAAATCCTGGTTGTGACAAATTACCACATTGAAGTTTTTTCCAGAGGTTTTCCCTCAACTAATTGAAGCAGAATTGCTAGGTAACTTTCGGCGTTGGACTCATTTTGCCATCATAATTACACTTCCTCTTTCATCATCTCCTTTTCTTTTATAGGTTTTGGGCTTGCTCCGATGTAGAATTGGCTGCAGGCCGCCATCGAACTTGGACTCCGTGGATATGTGGTCATTCGTTGTTGGTGGTAGCGCTATGCTCCGTGGACTCTCCATTAGGCTCGTGATAACTTGTGGGACCGGGGATGAGGACTACGGTTAGGCCTACACGGAAAGATAAAGAGCTCGTGTAGACTATAGGGGAGTTCGGTGGCGGAGCGTAGGGGAGGTCTGTAGTGCGGGGGGAGCTAATGGCATGTATACCATTCCATCCCGGATAGTATAATGGGCCCACCCAAGCGGCTTGCGTGAGAGGACAGTCTCAGTTCGTGCCCATTCCTGAAGTGGGATTAGAGTCGACGGCAATTCGGAAGGCGGTAGTCTGCTAGCGTTTGCGTCAAGAGAGACAGACAGAGAGAGCAAGGCAGCGACAACATTGCCACATCGTACTTCAAGCGCACGTGCAATACAAATAGCGCAGGAGAGAATTTAAATTATCAAAAGACAACAATGACCTTAGCAGTCGATTACTGTAAACATGACACCAAAGAAATCCTCTTTCCTTCACTAACAATATTCTTTGCACTGTTCTGAATCCCGCACCACATGCTTCTGCAGTCGTTTCTTGCAAGTTGGTAACGTTTCAGCCAGCATCAAGATGGCCGGCAACGTTCTGCTCGTCAACGTTTTTAAAATAATTATACACCTTAAACACTATTTTCCGCACCTGCTTGTGCATATACTTTTCTTTTTTACAGTCTCTTCTTCCATTTACTTATCTTACGCACACAGTAAATATTAGTTTTACTTATTCAATGTATTGAAACACTCACACGTGAACAAATGAACTCGAGAAGTACTTGTTATAGACTGATTCCGATTGGTTCTACTGTACAAGCTTGTGACGCAACATACCAGAAATGCTACGGCGCATATAGCAGCTGACCGGCTTCCGAAATGCCGTCTAGTCTAATAAGACTAGAAGAACATAATGTAAAATGAAGTGGTGTAGTGTGCCGGTACAAGTGAACGACAAGATTTCCAAAGAAAGTTATTTTAACGTATATTTTAACGTCGAAAAAAGTGATAAAGTGGTAGAGGAAACAATTTTAATTTTAATATGTCAATTTTATCATATTAAAGTTTTCAAATCAAGCTTCAAGGTAATGCACATTTAGACATAATGAAGTTTGATACTTCAGTTTTGCAAGTTTGTTTATTGTAAATCTTCATAATTATTTCAAAACCAATAATAGGACTAATCTTGAGAGAAAAGTAATTATTTTGGGGAATCATTATTCACACTTTGTGATTAAATATTTTAGCTTATTTACATATCAGATACTCTCCTGGAAGGAAAATTGTAGCTTTTGTTAACATAGCTAGGCTTGACTGAGAAGTGCATAGGACCATAGAAAATTGGTTTGCGTTTTGTACTCTATTTCTATCGAATTTTTATTTTGCTTATCATGTTTTCACATTTACACAAATCAAACGGAATCATTCAACACCACTCAATATCAGAGATCAAACTCCGCAATGCGTAACCATGCTTAGTTCAAACGAAGAACTGTAGCCGTGCGTTAGCAAAGCTGGATGGCACATGAGTCATACTGACTGCCAAAATGTATTGCGACCCAATCACATTTGAAGGGTACATGGGAAAAACGAACAATGTCACAATTCCTTTAAGGGTGATGTCGTTATCTAATTCACTGTATTACTACAAACTTTAGTGGTATTTTACCAAAAGTGGTAAACGAAAATTAAAACTACGGATACACTCATCATTTCCTTCATTTCAAGTAGAAACACCAATCAATTTTGCAGTAATATACTGAAATAGATCATTATCTCACCCTTAATGGAAATGTGACATTGCTCGTTTTTCCCGTGTACCCTTCATTTGTTATACCGTACGTGCGACGTATACAATAGTTTAACACTTCAAATGAACAATTCACACATATCAACGAATATCTAAACCAAAGGTTATAGGTAACCTGCCTGATGCAACAAGAGATATGAAACACAGTCTGACTTGGTCAATAATAACTAAGGATGCTATTCATAGACATTTCGCAGCACGCGCTACGAGCGTACTAAGCTAGCCCCGGCTGTCCACCGGTTACTAGTACAGAATTCAAATCATATTCTATCGCTAACACTGGTTTATGAATACGAAAAACGCTGATCATCCACCGGAAACCCGCGCTAAAAATGTCTATGAATACGGCCCTAAATGCTTAAGATATAGAAATATATCCAGAACACAGTACCAGCTGGCCTTCAAAAAATGACTTATAACGGAAGTTGCAAAAGGTTATAAATTAAATCTGTCGAACGCAATGTTAAATTAGGAGATAGTATTAAAAATTTTCAGGATTTAATCTATAAAAACATGTTATACTTACCTTACTTACAATTGGCCTACATCCCTTTAGAAGTGTCCAATTTTGACCTTATACCTACAGCGAACCCAATGTTTCAAACGCTCTCCAGATTTTTTTTTTTTTTTGTAAAATGATTTTTGGTTTCATTTTTGACAAAATAATAATAAGTCACAAGGTGCTAAATCTGGTGAGTACGGAGAGCGTGGAACAACCGACGTTTTTAGGGGAAGTGAGCGGGAGAATTTTCATGGTGAAACAGCCATTTGCGGTTGTATCACAGTTCCCGTCTTTTCAGTTTAACGTCCTGTCTCAGCCTCAAAACTTATTTCAACAACGTTGCAAATATCGTGGATGGTATGGCGACGACCCTCACGAACAATATATGCAATTTTCTCAACACTTTCGGGAATTGTACTGCAGCATAGCTGTTCTGTGTGCTTATGATCATCGTTTGGTTCTTTATGAAGCGTACATGCACTCGAAACTCTATAGGCCTATACGGCCTCAAGCGCCATCTCCGAAAGCCTGATGAATCATTCCGAGAATCTAAGTGGTCGATTTTCTAAGCTTGACACAAAACTTGAATGATGCATATTCTTTGTTCATCATTGTAGCGAAATTGCAGAACAGAAGTAACAAATGGTCACAAAAACGAGTGTAGCAGAAGTTTAGTCACGTTCCACTCAGCCCGACGAACAGTGGGCTAAAAGAGCATTCTACGGCGCCAAAAATAAAAAAACTTTACTGGAATGGCAGTTAATTAGAATGAGTTATTTATTTAAAGGATAAAGCAACTTGGTCAATAATTCAACTCTCTAGTGTACTGGTACCCTTATAATAAAGAGCTTCTAGGTTCGATTTTTGGTGTCTATGTTGAGTTGGATATCTTCCCACAAATTATTGTGCATACTTTGTATTATACAAAATTTTACATCTCCTAAGATTAAATAAAAATCAAACTAATAATAATAATAATAATAATAATAATAATAATAATAATAATTCATATTAATAGACAGATTTCAATTACCAGCACTTTCTTCTTTGACCCAGGAACGGTAAGAGGTAACTCTATGTTCATATTACAATGGCGTCTCCCCATGTTCTAGTGTCTAGTGCTTAAATGTGAATTTGGAGCTGATACTAAAGCATTTTCAGTAAAGATTGCTACTCTACTGCATAAATTATAAAGATCGGTATCGCGAAAAAGTGAATAAATTAATACGTAACTTACTGTATACGGAACAACCTTTGCAGTCTATTTAGCTCTATAACACTTCCTTACTCCTCACAAAAAATATGCCTATTCCATGATAACATCTCCGTCTGTATCTGCATGTTACTATATTTTCCTTATTACCTCATGTTCTTCAAATTGCAAAGGGAGCACGATTATCAGGATACAGGTAGTTCATTTTGTTTTTAGACGTTGGTCTTAAGCTTGCGATAAAAGAATCAGGTGACAAAAAGAGGTTGTGAAGTAAATCTTCATTCGTAACAATTCGTGAATTTTTTCTAAACTGATTTTCTGAACTCCCTATAGTCTTTTATTTTCTTATATTTTATTGGGTTATTTTACAACGCTGTATCAACAACTCTGGTTATTTAGCCTCTGAATGAAATGAAGGTGATAATGCCGGTGAAATGAGTCCGGGGTCCAACACCGAAAGTTACCCAGCATTTGCTCGTATTGGATTGAGGCAAAACCCCGGAAAAACCTCAACCAAGTAACTTTCCCCAACCGGGATTCGAACCCTGGTTTCGCGGCCAGATGCGCTGACCGTTACTTCACAGGTGTGGACCCTATAGTCTTTATTCCTATATAGATTGCTGAGTCTCTTCCGATATTTTACCTCTTGCAACAGGGAAGTAGTTTATCACTTCTGTAACATGTATCAGTAATTTATGTACAGTAATGGGCATGTAACACCAGTTATACAAAGAGATATAATATATAATATATTTGTTTATTCCTTCCTAATTCACAAATACCGATGCTTGGTTAATTTGTTTTCAATAGCAAAAGTAGTTTTGAAATTAATTATATCACTAAAAACGTCACTATTGACGTCAATGTAGCGTTAGGTGTTTAGCTGTTGTCGAGGATGCGAAAACTCTCTAATAACAACTCTAAGTTATCTTCAACATTACACGGATGAAGAATTTCGCACAGTTTCTTTATCATATTGAGGGCCGATATTACCCTTTATATTTTACTTACCCAGAACATGCATCATATTACCATGGCTGTCAATGAATGGGTCGTTTATTAAGTATTTATTTATGTATTTATTTATTTATTTATTTATTCTGGTGTAGTTAAGGCCATCAGTCCTTCTCTTCCACAATACAGAAAATACAAATACAATAACAGAAATAAACAGAAAAAAATACACTATAGTATAGCCACACTGTAAAAAAACTCGTATCATTATTAATGGACAGAGATCTAAATTCGAACAGTGAAGTAACTCACATCTGTGTAAAAAGTATTTTCCTTGCTGTATTCTATAAATCATTTGCGATATTGTATGCCTCTTTCAATAAAAACAAACACTGTTCAATCGCTATTGATATCCAGTGTTGATTACTGCGATTATCTATTGACAAATATAACTGTTAATTTAACTGAAAGACTACAACGACTACGATGTGTTCATAATGTGTGTTCATCTGCAATACTCGTAGATTTGGCCAAATATCGCCAACTTTTTCATGGGTCCGCCTAAAGTAGCAAAGCATAATACATTCTTTATCTGTTCTACTTACAAGGGAAGGTTTTGGACCTCCCGAAGAGAATCGTCACGGGAGTTGTATAGCCTATTGGAGCATGTCAGTGGAGACGCTGTCATGTTGGAAGGAGAGACATTGTGGTGTGATAATGATGGAACGCAGGACACTTTATCTGAAGATAATGATACGGAGAGTTCTCCAGCACACAACATGACAACCAGTTTCAATTCCTATGAACCACCATTCTCCAAAGCGAATCGGAAAAGCATTCACGGACAGTTTTCTGAAAAAAGAATGCAAAGTGTCGATGGCAGTGTCAGAATTGAAAATAAAACCGTTACAGCAACCGCCCATAAATTCAAGATATCATCGGAAAAAATGCTGCAAATAGTAATCGCCCTTGCGAGAGATGGTACGATATAATATAGGACTGCACAAATTCGCCAGCAAGAACTTGGCACCCTACCCTATGATCTCCAAGCTCAGTTGCACCTTATTCCTGTATTGAAATACCATAGCACACGGAGTGTTGTGAGAGTTCAGTGTGCCTTCAGACGGAAGTTCCGACATGCGGCACCTACTGACAAGGCGATTCTGAGACCACCTGTGGTACAATACAAAGTCACTACGTTCCTGTGGATGATTCACCATAACTCTCTAAATGCTGCAGATTTCACACTGAGTTGAATTGTAAACATTCACACAATTTAACACAATTTGCTTCTATCCGACAATGTCTCAATGACAAGCGAAACAGCGAGAACAAAGTCTTTATTTTTGCTTATGTTATCATCTATTATTTTCCGCCAACAATTACAATTACACGTCCCCTGAAATTCTCTGAGCCATTCTTTCTAATGGCACCGGTATGAATTTCGTAATACGCATAGTTACAAAATTATAGCAGTTTATAATCACGGAATGTTTCTGTGAACACACGTACTTAATCTTGTAGTCTTTTGGGACAAAGTACGGTCCATGACAATGGTGAGGTCGACGACGATGTAGGCATTTTGTCGCCGCTAAACAATGAACACGCGAAGGCCAAACCTACAGATAAGCGTGATAATTACGAGGTAAACATATTAGCGCCACTGCGATCACAGGCAATCCAATGACAGGCAACTTATGACCATAAGAAAGCAAAGGCCCTGGGGTAGCTCAGACGGTAGAGGATTTGCGGACTGATCTGAGGCTGCGCTAGGGCGTGGGTTCAAATCCCGCTTGGATTGATTACCTGATTGAGTTTTTCTCGAGATATTCCACAACTGTAAGGAAAATATTACGTAATGCATGGTGAATTCTCGGACTTTTGTTGCTAAATAGCATCTCGCTATCACAAGTTCGGTTGACGCTAAATAACCTAGTCCTATCACCACTACTACTTACCATTTACGTAATGACATCCCCTCGACTCTTCAGCACTGTAAGCATCTTCCAGTCAAATTAAATTCAAGAATTGCATTCCCTGTACTGTTCTGTCTTTATTTACGGATTACCATTAACAAACAGCGGAACTTCTTAATCATGTTGTCATCATGGTGCAAGGCCACTACTAAAGATAAAAGTGTAAATCCGAAAATATGTTGTGTCTTGTCCCCAAAAAATGGACATAATGTCAATTTTCCTGTCGGAAATCGCACACGGGTCCACTATACTAGCCAGAAACACTACCGTTCTTTGACCACAGCGAAACTTAAATTCCAATTCTACAAGAACGTGCACAAACTGAAAGGAAAAGCAGCGACCCTATGCTGCAGACTTCATCTCGTTCACACATTTTTAATGTGAATACTTCAATAGACTGAAAATAACCTCACTACTACATCTGTCTGCATTTTCAATAGTCTATGTAAATGTAATCTCGCTGCCTGTGTCGGATTTGAATGACATTCTCCCTTTCCCCTCTTTTCAAAATTTATTCCCTTGAGGTTGCCTTGGTGCACACAAAAACAAGCAAGAGAATATGAAAACACATGTCTGCATCAGGACTCATTCACGACTCCTTGTCTGAAGCTTATCGCGTCACTTGAACAGAAGATTTCCACTCGAATCGACATGGCGCGTGGCTCCATCTCGACAATCTTTAGATATCTATGTAAAAGCAATTTTCGTTTGTAGCAAAGGATGCAGTGACAGTGTTTCACAACACAATGTTGGCAGTCGACAGTATAGTGCTGAGTTAATAATAGTAATAGTAATAGTAATAATAATAATAATAATAATAATAATAATAATAATAATAATAATAGTCGACATACTTGATATTCAAATCTGCCATGTAAAATCCTTTCATAAAGAAGAATATTTCGCCCCCAGCAACGACGAAAGTGTCTTATGAAAACGACAAAATCCAACCGAAGTTGACATTTCGATTTATATTTGTATTTACAAAATGTCCGTGGTGAACGCAATATGTTAGGTGCAGATTACAAGCTGCATGGAACTTTCGATAAGGGGTTCAATCCAATCTCGGTTATATAAACATGTACCTATTATATTTTGTCCATGTTAACGCGGTGCCCTGTGTAGCGTTACAAGGAAATCCAGTGTTTTGTCTATTTCAAGTTACAAGAATTTCAATCAGAGTACGTCCATTGTGAGGCTGAAAAAAGCTGTGTAGTGTAGATTATATAGATCGAGAGACGAAACCTGGCATGTGAGGTACTCGAGGAGGAAAAGGATGGGAGATCATAAACAAAGTTTGTCTCGGCTTGGTTAATATTAGACTAATCTACTGACACGGAAATTCATTTCAGACTAAACCTTATTTTCCCGCTCCATACTCACTGGTGATATAGCCACGGTGCGTGATAAGGTCACAGGACAAGTCTTGTCTCCTGTACTACATCAGACAGATACTTATAAATAGGGGTAAGAAAGCAGGTAGGCAGCCTGACAGAACGAAGGTACACAATTCAGTACAATTACGAGTACAAAGGTGGCCATATTATTAGACTAAAGTGATCACACGTTCAACAAAGCTGTATTTATCGGCAGAAATAATGAACAAAAATGTATTTTGCACAGAAATTATGAACAGAAATTTGAATCTGGAGGTTATTAATATTTTATGAACATTTCTTTATTCTTCGTTAACATGTTGATTTTGTCGGGGATGCTAGAAACCAAAGTTTGACACTTTCTTTGAATATTGGCATCATGTAGCCGAATATCAGACGTGCTTCAATGTTTTGTTTTAAGCTTCTTTCTGTTCAGTTTCTTCTTCAGTACAGATCACAGATTTTCAATTGTGTTCATATTGGGCCTTTCTGCAGGCCATGGGAGAATAGACTGTTGAATACTTCTGCAGTATATAATTGAAACACTAATAGTACCAACACAGCCAGACAAAATATATCCACCCGTTGGAAAAATATATCACAAGATGTAAACAATCATATTTACAACAATATAGACTCTGTGAATTATACTGATAGTTGATATGACGAATTATATTAAGTTTAACCCCTTCAGGCCTGGTGTACATTATAGTGTACATTGATTCTTTTTTTTTTTTTTTTCTTTTTTGGAATGTCTTCGATACTTTTAAATATTTTGAAAAATTCAGTGTGATAGAAATGGAGAATATTATTTTTGAAACATTTCTATTCCTGAATTAAAAATAAAGTTTAAAATTTTGAGGCCCCAGGGGTCAAAATTGTCCCCAAATTTTGATTTTCTGTGAAGACTTGATTTGGGAATTTTCAATTCTCAGAATGATGTGACCAGTTTTTTTTCAATTGTTTTAAATATATAAATTCAGGTCTGAAGGGGTTAAAAGAAAAATGTTTTAATCTAACAATTTGGCCAACTCTGTAGTACGAATACAGAGTTTCCCTGTCACGGTAGAAAGAAATCGACCGAAAGAGCGGGAAATCAAACTGAAACAGTAGTATAGGTACAGATAGACTGTGAGATAGATATTCAGTAGTTATAATAATTATTATATAGATAGAAAAAGAGACAGATATATGAAAGAGAGCTAAACAGAACATGGACCGACGGACGGACGGAGGGACAGACAGACAGACAGACGGACGGACGGACGGACAGACAGACAGACAGACAGACAGACAGACAGACAGACAGACAGACAGACAGACAGACAGACAGACAGACAGACAGACAGACAGACAGACAGACAGACAGACAGACAGACAGACAGACAGACAGATAGATAGATAGATAGATAGATAGATAGATAGATAGATAGATAGATAGATAGATAGATAGATAGATAGATAGATAGATAGATAGATAGATAAACAGACATACATATTTTTAGATGTGCAGATGTTGCTTTTAATTTATAAATATGCCCGAAGACAAGTACTTATCTCGTGAGAATCTACTGCTTGAATTCTTCACCCCTGTTGTGAATAGCCAACAAGGGGTGCACACTGAATGGACAAGGAAATGAGACAGAGACACAGAGTTCCTCTGGGAAATTCAGTCTGGAGTACGACAAGACATTTCCGCGGACGTGGGACTCTTCTTTCTGACTCACTTCATGTTTAAAGTAGAGATACTGATGGCTTGTCAGGATAATTTCTTTGTTCCGTCAACATACATTTGTTAGATTTTTTCTCCTCTTCACACGAGAAGTGGACAAATGAAATTAGGCTATATAACCTCACGTTTGTACTAAAATTAACTCGTTCGATCTGGATTACGGAAGATTTTTTTTCTACAATCGTATTAACGTCAAGGTCATATCGCGACAGTTCATTGCGAATGGTACATTGTTGATACAGTCAGGCTACATTTCTGCTACCAACCATCGATCATTACGCTCATAGACATACTGTCATTTACATGTAACTTATGTACCCGGCGATACAGATAATTAAATTCTTTCCACATCGTCATCTAGAGACTATAATAGCTGAGTAGACTGCAAACATGTCCATCGTGTACAAATATGGATTCAGATCAAAGGATGTTTGTTTGTAGTGAAAGTCAGAACGAACCGGCATTAGTCTTTCAAATGGAAATAACTAGGTTCTATTAAAAGTCTTAGATAAATCTGTAATTTTTTTTTTAATTTTTAGAACATAGCGTGTGGACTGAGGTGTTAATACCATGTCGGTAGACTGCTATCGCAATATAGCCCTGTCCAAACGAGATCTCAGATGATCTTGTACTACATTCTGATAGTTTATCAGTATGCGAAATTCCATTTCTATGGTAAAGTTACTCGTATCAATTCAGATAGGCCTACTAATCTTCACTCCAAACAAGAAGACTACGCATGTCTACAAATGCACGTGTCTGAAGCCCTACCTAGGACAAAAGACCACTTTATGGCGTCTAGAAAGCGTCGTTAATTAGTTCCCTGTCTGAAAGCACAACTCATTTTCGAAGTCTTAATGGGAAATGTGCTGTTTTCCCTGTATTAGAATACGGAGTCGGTGCTATGCTGTGCTAAATTGCATATTGTTAAGGTCTTGCAACATAATTATGTACAATACTGGAAAGAATGGTGAACGGGAGAAGAGTTCGGGGTAAAAAAAGATAACAGATGGTAGACGACATCAAGATATATATAGATATATATATATATATGGATCATATGAGGAGACAAAGAGGAAGGCAGAAAATAGGGAAGATTGGAAAAAGCTGAGTTTGGAATGAAAGATCTGCCCTTGGGCAGAACAATGAATGAATGAATGAATGAATGAATGAATGAATGAATGGCTGAGCCAGTCGCCGGTAATTCATAGCACAAACATGGTAAGGGAAATCCCCTTAGCAGGAGTTCGTCACCTGACGTTGAAGCTTCACAATGTAACTACATTCTTATAAGAATCCTGCATGCATTCCATGTCTTATGTAGATTGTTTGTTTAAAATAATTATAATTATGTTATATCATGTTTTTTGAATACGATGATTTCTTATGTGTTGGTATGGCTAGTATGCAGCTATTTTGCGTGCAGATTGTGATACGATGATAGGTAACTGAAGCGAGAGGCAAGGTAGGTAGGTGTAGAATTGTAAAGGACTTGGAAAAGGAGAACTAGGGGATGAAAATGTTTACGTTCGTTAATCCGTAGCCAGCAGAGTATGAGAGGATGGGCTAATGTGGTCAGCGCGACGGACAATAATCTAAGTGGGGCATTATTAGTGTTTCCACTAGTATTTTTGAGTGAAATTGTCGAATGCTGTTTAAGGAATGTACTATGGAAAGCATTTTTTTTTTTTGATAATATGAGTTAGTTGGTTATTCCAGTTTAAATGCACATCGAAGTAAACTCCAAGGTTTTTAACACAGGACGCAAAAGGGATTATTGTGTCATTTAATTTGACTGGAAGATGCTTACAGTGCTGTAGAGTCGAGAGGATGTCATTTACGTAAATAGTAAATAGTACTGGTGATAGGACTAGGTTATTTAGCGTCGATCGAATTTGTGATAACGAGATGCTATTTAGCAACATAATTCACCATGAAATTACGCAACATTTTCTTTACAGTTGTGGAATATCTCGAGAAAAACTCATTCAGGTAATCAATCCAAGCGGGATTTGAACCCACGCCCTAGCGCGGTCTCAGATCAGTCCGCAAATCCTCTACCGTCTGAGCTACGCCGGGGCCTTTGCTTTCTTATGGTCATAAGTTGTCTGTCATTGGATTGCCTCTGATCGCAGTGGCGTTAACATGTTTACGCCCGCTGAACCGAAACTGAAGATGAGAGTGACTTGTGGTAAGATCAGCTGCAGTGGCCAGTCAAAATATATATTGACATGTGGTTAATCGGCAGGATTAGCGTAGCAGCAACTGAACTGTTGACCCTAATGAGTGTAGGCCTACCTTATTTAGGTTGCCTACACTCCTTATCATGGAAGCTCGTGTCACAGGCTGAAATCTCATGCCTGTCAAGCGCACTCAAATAAATAGCCACGGAGAAGATTATCAGAGCGAGAGACGAAAATAGTGCGAAGCATGTCATTCAAATATGCAGCTCTGGTAAAAGGACATCAATGTGCTTAGCAATTATAATGCGTAAATAGACACAACATAGTGTTACGCGCACAAACAGTTTAGTTAATTTTGTTTACGCATAACAGATACAGGACCAACATAAATGTGACAATTGCTATACTGGTCAGTATTTCCATGTCCATGACGAGTTTCAGTCACTAAATACACACAATCATTAGCTTATCAGATTACATGAATATTTCTGTAGATTCCAAAAGGCATCCCTATTGTAAAAGCGCAATAAGAGACAATCGTAGCATGAGGTCTGTGGCTCAGAGGTAGAGCACTGGACGTCTATTCACATGTTTCGGGTTCGATATCCGGCCTGGTCGTGATTAAATTTATGGTGGGCAAAGCAGATGTAGAGGATTTTTGCCCATATACTTTCACTTCTCTGATCTCGTCAATAAACATTGCATGTAATCTGTAATCTGAAATAGTTACAATAGAGGATAAGTCGCTTGTCAGCAACGAATTCACGAGTTAACAGGACCGAAATTTAACATGAGAAAGAAATAAAGAATTTTGTTCATAGTCCTCTATCAGGGACAGGGTTTTTAAGTATGGTACCGTAAATCTACGGCTGCGGTCACAATGGAGGCACGCTTTGGCAAGTAAAATGGAAGCGCGTGCCTAGAAGCTTGCTCTGGAAGTGTGGTCACATTGGATGCAAGTACAGTGAAACCTCTCATTTACGGACATCGAAGGGACATAACAATCTGTCCGCATCTGGGAGGTGTCCTTTATTGGGAGGGAGGCTCCCCAATCTAACAGTAAATTTATAATATGCATTGTGTATCCCTTCACGCTTTAAATGAAATGTATTACTGTAGTTTAATTCTAAATACAGTATACTGTACTACAGTAAATTCTTTGCGACTTTGAACTACAGTAGATAAGACCGAAAAAGGAAAATACAGTACTGTGCCATGCAATTTTATTCTAGGTCTACAGTTGTACAGTACTGTAACTTACAGTTTTCAACTTAACCTTTATGTTCAGGTGCCATGTCTCTCGAAACAGAACAACTGATTTAAGTGAAGAGAATAATCCTACTAATCCTATCATGTGTCGAATACAATTTCACGATCGCGGAAACGTTGGACCCATCAAACAGGTTAAATGTTATGATTTTGTTTATCCTCCCGCTTTCAGCTAACAAGGGGTAGCCGGCTGAGCTAGTGGTAGCCTACGAGACCCTTATTGTCTTCTTTCATGTTAAAGAATTTTTGTACAGTTCTCAAAACTAATTTTTCCATTTTTGTAACACATTAGGTTTTGAAATCCAGTCAGTCCGCGGTCAGGAGGTAAAGCAAGCTTTAGGACTGTGAAACAGCTGTCCGTGTCCGTGTCTGAGAGTGTCCGTAAACGAGAGTTAAATTTATAATTATTTCTATATTATTTCAGTTGGGACATAAAAATCTATCCGTATATGAGAAGTGTCCGTATCTTGGGGGTGTTCGTAAGGAGAGGTTTCACTGTAACCGCTTCTAGTTGTCGAAATGGATTCCTTGGATGAAGAGCATTTAGTGTTAGAAAATGGAGTGTTGAAGTTTTTAATGATAGATGAGGATGCATTAAGGGATGAATGGGTGAACGAATATTTTAAGAACAGGGAGGAAGATGGAGAATATAAAAGAATTTTTGCCCGATCTTCTTAAACAGCCAGAGTTATTCTTTAATTATTTTATAATGTCGTTACAAGATGCATTCCATATTGTCCTTTCTTGAATACATGCTATTAGTATTTCAACATCCACTGTGGAAAAAGTCACTCACAAAAACAGCTACAAATATGACGTCATACAGGCAAGAGTGCTAGAAAAAAAAACAAAATTTATTTGATCGGCGGAGACAAGCGCGTGCACAAGCTTGCGTTTGCAACTTCCTTCCAGTGTGAACACCTTCGCCGCGCTACCAATAGTTTCAAACAAACATTCGCTAATTTTGTTTCCTCAGGCACGCTTGGGAACGCAGGCGAAGCTCCAATGTGACCGCAGCCTACGACTCGAGACCTACAGCTTTACTTGCCTCCCAAAGAAAGCCATGCTAAGGATTCTGTCGGGCTTGAACCTGTAAATATCGGATTCGAAAACCATTATATATTGTATATTATATTATATTATATTATATATATATTATTCTTATGTATTATATATTTTAATTGTATTCTTAATATTGTAGTTGTAATCCCCTGGTAGAGGGGAAGAGAAGGCCTCATGGCCTTATCTCTACCTTACTTACTTACAAATGGCTTTTAAGGAACCCGAAGGTTCATTGCCGCCCTCACATAAGCCCGCCAGCGGTCCCTATCCTGTGCAAGATTAATCCAGTCTCTATCATCATACCCCACCTCCCTCAGATCCATTTTAATATTATCCTCCCATCTACGTCTCGGCCTCCCTAAAGGTCTTTTTCCCTCCGGTCTCCCAACTAACACTCTATATGCATTTCTGGATTCGCCCATACGTGCTACATGCCCTGCCCATCTCAAACGTCTGGATTTAATGTTCCTAATTATGTCAGGTGAAGAATACAATGCGTGCAGTTCTGTGTTGTGTAACTTTCTCCATTCTCCTGTAACTTCATCCCGCTTAGCCCCAAATATTTTCCTTAGCACCTTATTCTCAAACACCCTGAACCTATGTTCCTCTCTCAGAGTGAGAGTCCAAGTTTCACAACCATACAGAAGAAGCGGTAATATAACTGTTTTATAAATTCTAACTTTCAGATTTTTCGACAGCAGACTGGATGATAAGAGCTTCTCAACCGAATAATAACACGCATTTCCCATATTTATTCTGCGTTTAATTTCCTCCCGAGTGTCATTTATATTTGTTACTGTTGCTCCAAGATATTTGAATTTTTCCACCTCTTCGAAGGATAAATCTCCAATTTTTATATTTCCATTTCGTACAATATTCTGGTCACGAGACATAATCATATACTTTGTCTTTTCGGGATTTACTTCCAAACCGATCGCTCTACTTGCTTCAAGTAAAATTTCCGTGTTTTCCATAATCGTTTGTGTATTTTCTCCTAACATATTCACGTCATCCGCATAGACAAGATCTCTACCAGGTTAAATAAATAAATAAATAAATAAATAATAAATAAATGCCGTAACCGCGTGACCACCGAGAAAGACTTTAGCATGAACGAGATCTTCCCTGGCGTCCTTTCATTTAGAGGAACGTATTTCTTTGTGTGATAAATATAGGCCTATTAGAAGCTTACTTCGGTGTGACGTTAAAAAAAGTCCCAAATTGTACGTACAGCGAATATCGCCTTAGAACAGTGGCTGTGCGTCAATAAGAGCACAAGAGCACGTGAACACCTCGTTTCTCTTAATGCACGGCTATTTTTGTTATTTAATGTCGTATTGACGTACTGGGAAAGTATAAAATCCGCATCGAGTAGTTTCCATAGCGTATACTGTAAACACATCGATCGAAGACAGTTTTCAGCCTATGTACTTTCCGACCGACTTGTAATAAATAATCCAATGTAACTGTTATTTATTCCAAACATACTCGGCATTTTCTATTCATTTCGGTGTTCTGAGGCTTATCCTATCGAATTATTTTATTTCCTTGTTTATTGCTTGGCCAAATCTTTCAGACACCTAACGCTTGTTTTCCCTGCATACATGTTAGTCTATATCCGATTCACAGGGAACATGAAATAATTCTGAGCAATAACATACTGTAGTATGACTCACATTTGTCGATGTAAAGGTCATGACTGATTGATATCTAACATTTTGTCGCATACAATTAGTCTGTATGAATTACTAACGTGTAAATGGAATATTCATTTTTAAAAATCGGTTCCTTATAAAAGTATTTCATTGGATACAATTTTGACATAAATTTTTGGATACTGACATAAATATGACGGCTTTTAAAATGTACATATTACTTTGTTTCGTGCTCTAATCTAACCAGACGAAAATTACATGCCAAAGGAATAATAGGGGGGAGAGAACATGTTTGCGGCTCTCAGATCTTGGAACAAATGGACTTCAATACCTTTTTTATCTCATGGCATTCATTTAACAGGGTCTTAAGGGAAGACGGGTGAAATTTAGACCATTTGTGGTAAAAAAAATAACTTTTAGTTTTTCATTAAAAATAAATCTACAGATCTTAATCTATGTGTCTACAAAGTTTCAGAGCCCTACCACACATGGAACTGTCAGTAATGACGTCAGTATTCTCTAAATACTTACTTGTAGGCCTATACTTTGAAAGTGATTTTTCGTTAGTTCTATATTATTACATTTCTACATATTCAATGTCTAAAGCAGCGGTCATCAGCACAGTGCACTCTCTGGCTAGCGCCTCTTACCCGCGAATATGACATTGCACTAGCTGCATCTGTGGCTGCTGTCTCCCTATCCCTTCTGCACGACGGACAATATTTCGTTGCACTCCTTGCACTTTACCCATTCCAGCGAGTGTTGTGACCACTGGTCTAAAGATTTCTGCAATTTTCAGGAAACACTCCACTAAAAATGACAACTTTTTTCCTAATAATTTTTTCAACCAAATTTTGAGAGTATATTTGTGTGTAAAGGACTAACAAAATCCTAATTTTGAACTCCCTAATATTTTTTTACTTCTTTTTCTATTCTTTTCAGAAATATTTTCAAACCTAAGTTTTTAGTAGAGGATCATAATTCTTAAGCTTAGCTTTTCCGTTACATTTACAAGACATAGAAAAACTTTTTTTGCATTCATTTTATGAAATACCTCATTTATTCCTTTTGAATTTTTTTTAATTTTAAAAATGTTATTTTTCCTATAATTCATGAAAATAATATTATTAAAAGAAACTAGCAGCATTTCTCACAAAATAAATGCATAGGGACATGTAGTTTACTTCACAAATACTTGCAGTAAAAATTTCATCCAGATTGATTAATATTTGGCATAAAAAATCTGGTGTTGAATCAAGAAAAATAAACTTAAGAAAAAATGAATTTTAAAGTAAAATGAATATTTATGTAAATTAAAATTCTCCTCCTCTACATTCATCTAGTAATTTCAGAAAGCCAACTTTAGAACAAAAAGTTACTAGATTTGTAATCAGAAGTTTGCAAAAAAGATGAAAAAATAGCTTTGACAGCTCTTTACAGCCTTACAGCCTTAATTAAAAAAATAAACATATTTGTAATCAGAGCTGAACTAAATCCATTTGATATATGAAAATAAACATTCCAAGGAAGTGAATTGGTCGATAAAGTTTTTTAGAAAATTATCATGATTTTCAGTGAGTCTCCCCTTGATAAGCTGCATTTTTTATGCATTCTCTATAGTGAATGATTACTTAAATAAAGTACCGGATTTTTTTAATATTTTGGGAACTTTCTGAAACAACAAATATTCTCTATTCAATATGTAAAAAAACGTGAAGGGAAAATAAATGTTTTCTTTGTTTTTTTCTCAGAATACATTGTTAAAATATGGATACTCAATGTTTTTTTCTAAATATATTAGAGATACTATACACAAATTTGCGAATCTTATATTTAGAATTTGTGTGATGAGACAGATTTTGAAAATGTGACACAATTCCCCCTCCCCAAATAGGCATAGGTAACTCAAAAACCACTTAGGTGACGTAAATGAAACTTTGTAGCAGGTATACATATTGAAAGAGGAGCAAATGCATAACAAAAAGAAGCACTCCAATTAAAAATATGTAGAAGATAGAATTTTCCCCATCTTCTCTCTTAAAGCTAGATATTCCTGCACAATGGTTTCTCATTTTCATTCCCATTTCGAAAGAAGCATTTTTCTCGCTCTTCAAATATAACGACTTCGGTCGGGATGCAACCCGCGAACCTCGGATCTAATGTGAAATATGGAAACCATTCGACCACCGAAGACAAGTTCAAGTAATGTTCGTGATATGAATAAAGTTGGAGGTATTTCCCACTCTTACTATACACAGGGGAGTCGGACCCTCTACTTTAAGCAGCGAGACTCAGCACGGGCCAAGTAACCTGAAATGACGTGGCCTTCACACCAAGTTTCGTTACAATTTGTCAGAGCAGCATTGCGGTTATAAACCCCTCAGGATTTGTAAAGTCGTTTTCCATTAGAAAACAGGACTCGTAGGTAGTAAATTAGGGATGAGTTTTCTTCCAGAGGAGAGGCTGCGGGTTAATTCGAACATGTGGGAGGAAGCTTGTGAAAATCCCGGCGGAATGGAACTGCGCGCTCGACAACAGGTAATCGCCTGAAAGAAGCAGCGAGAGCGGGGCAGGAGGCCCAAGAGACCGCAAGGGACGGGACTGTCCCTGCGATTCATGCCTTGTCCCGCGCACTTCTCTGACGCCGCGTATTAGCTGGGTTTAGGGAAGAGTCGTCTACTTCGTAATACCGACAAAATAAACTAATTTTAACTAAATAATGTGTAGTCTATGTGCTGAAATCGAAAATAGCAACTGAAAGTTCGTGAATGTTATTTTCTCAAGAAAAATTGTAATCTTTGTTTTCCCTATGATCCCCTCGTCTTCCCCTTATTCTGCTTGTCTTCACCTTGTTCTCCTTGTCTATAATTTGCTCTCATTATATTCCCCTTATACTCCTTGTCTTCTTGTTATCCTTGTCTTTCCCTAGTTCTCTTTGTTTTTCCCATGTTCTTGTAGCCTTCTCCCTGTTGTGCGGATATCTTGGAAAAATTTGCCTTACTTATCACTGAAATTTCCTAGTTGTTTGAAGAGAAATTCATATTCGAATAAGAAAAATATAAAAATCAGTTCCCGGCACTGCTGTAAACCCATCTTCAAGACTATTAAAACTTTTTGAAAAAAAAAAAAATCAGAACTACCCGACCGTCAATCGCCTTCCAGAAGTTTCACAACGAGACATCGACCAAAATGAAAATTATAAACAAAGTTTCAGATCATAATTAATTAACAGTCTATTCTTGTTTGTAATTTATAGCATCGCTGTCACAACAGCAACAAAAATGACATCAATCGGAGCGAGAATGGTGGTATCATGCTTTCCCCAGTTAAATTAACGTTCTGTTATATTTCAAATGTTTAGTTAGATGTGCAGGACATGTTTTCTGTTATAACTAGGGGGCGGATGTTGATGAAAAGTCATCATCTTATTTTTCACATTAGGACGATGCTTATTAATATAGAAATTCTTTCCGTGTTAATATCAACGTAAAAAGTAATTTCTTATATTGCATTTTTTGCATTTTTTTTGAAGTAATAGGTCATTTTTATATTTTTTCGGCATTTTTGGTCATTTTTAATACTTTGAAGAACTTCTAGATCATTTGGAATGCATTTTACTGTCTTCTTTACCGATATGTCTATTAAATCATTTTCTAATCAAATAGGTCGGTAATAATTACCTAATGAATAAGTGAATAACAGTGAAGTTTGAGTTTTATAGTTTGGAACAGCCTCTAAGTCCATCCTTCATTTCACTGAAGGCTTCACTACACACAACGGAAGTAATACAAAATGCTTGACAGCAGCTTAGTTTACGCGAGGACTTTGACCGTTGCTGTTCTTTTGTCGGTACGAGAGTGTCTTTAGAATTTATGTTTGGAAGAGGGGAAATTTTCACCATTTCCTGGACAGGACGTTGTGTCCTCAAATGGTTCGGAAGGGCTGTCTACTATAGTAGACAGTATTTTTAACACAAAGATGCACGCTGCGCCCACAATTTCTTTTGTCATTCATACTCCCTCATCTGAAAGATCTGGTAACAAAAGTGAATCGCGGAAGGAGGAGGAGACGGAGAATGACGGCACTGACATGGACCACCCCTGATTGAAACACTTTGTAAACCCTCATTAAAGCAAGGAGACTAATTTTTAAGAAGCTGTGGTGCAAGTACGGTAAATAATATTTAAATGTCATTTTCTTTTAATTATATGTCATTTTCTCCTTAGTTTAAGGGCATATTAATAATCATTTTAAGTAGATTTGTAGGTCATCAACATCCGCCCCCTAGTTATAACGAAGCAGTTTGCGATAGTTATTTCCTACAGACATGTCTCTGTTTCTATAAAACCATATTTTCAATTTCATAACTATGTATGTTTCACCCTTCTCGTTATTGTCCCGAAGTTCCCTTTACTTATTCTTACAATTTTAGAAGTCCAATTCATCATATTGTGGCGATTGATTTTCGCGTGTTTATTAGCTGCATTGTCGATCGGATTTGAGGCTTTAGTGTTTTATTCCTTCCGTTAGATGGCGGTGACACGTTTCGTTGTTTTTTTTCTCACGCTAGGTCGTGCTAATTTCCTTGGGTTATAGGGGAGAGTCGCCATCGATGAACCGTTACCATATTCTTGGACTTATTGACTGCGTATGCGTGAAACGTCACCTCAAGGCTTCCCCCTCGTGTATGTTACTCCTGAGTTGTCTTTGGTGGCGGCAGCAAACACGTGGGCTGAACAAGAAGCTCAGATACGTTTTTATTATCTTTACTATACAGTAATTTTAAAGTAACTTGAAGTACAGAATACATCGGCTTAATGACATTAAGTTATGGAATGGCATATATAGCTGGAAGCAGTGTTCGTCTGCTTCCTTTTTAGTTGTATATTCATACATTTTGTATAACCTCTTCAGCGCTCTTGAAGTGTGATTACACCTCCCTTGCCTTGAGTTGGATTTGTTTTAGTAATTTTCTTTTTATTGTGTTCGTTGGTTATCCATACTCTGCGCAGGGAAAGTTGAACGAGAGTGAAGAATGTGTGTGTTGGAGCGTTCCTCCTATTTTTTTTTTTTTTTCATGTTGTATTGTAACAGAATTTCAAGCCAACGAACTGTATTAAAGTTAGTTCTCTATTGTAAATTGTTACTTTGTGTATCTCTGTTTTTTTTACGCGGCAACCTCGTGATTATATTGATTCCTCATCACGTAACCAGTTCACGGATAAATCCTAAGGGGTTGGGTAGGCAGCACGTGTCACAATATGTGGATTCATAATGTGAAATTATTCAGTCTTAAATTATGACAATGTAAATAAATAAGTGCAGTATGTATGTTTCTGCATTGTACTCACATCTCACTGAATGATCTCTCTTTCCTTACGAAGTGACCCTTGAAACCCTCAAACAAGTTTCTGGATGAAAGTGAGCATTCTTTTGCTTACAGGCAGATTTTGAACAATGCAAATGTAACACTGTAAATTCCCTTGCAAACAAGAATTTACATTTTTTTTTTATTTAGATTTCTGCACATTTGAAGGACAAAAACTAAAGTTATTTCTCAATCATTTATTATCACAATACTCTGCTCTCTTAAACTGACTGAGCCTATTGAGAATTAAATCAATGGCTTTCCCAAATTATGCCATGAAATATTTCATATAGGCTATAACAATTTTTATCTCGAAAAGGAAGCAAAAACGAGCAAAATTGTATTGAACTTATTTATTTGAAATATGACAAAGAATACCTCTCTGAAATTAATGACATTTCTGCAGACCTCTGCAAAAATAACTAAGGAAGAGACTAATGAAGTACTTTGTGTGGAGTGTGGCACTGTATAGGGACAGAAACATGGACATTACGACGAAGTGAAGAGAAGCGAATAGAAGCATTTGAAATGTGGATATGGAGAAGACTGGAACGTGTGAAGTGGACAGACAGAATAAGAAATGAAGCTGCGTTGGAAAGAGTGGGTGAAGAAAGAATGATGCTGAAACTGAGCAGGAAGAGGAAAAGGAATTGGTTGGGTCACTGGCTGAGAAGAAACTGCCTACTGAAGGATAGACTGGAAGGAATGGTGAACGAGAGAAGAGTTCAGATAGAAGAAGATATCAGATCATAGAAGACATTAAAGGTTCATATTGTAAATGAATCTCAAGTTAAATATCTCGGAATAATTATCAACCAACATTTACGTTGAAATAAACATGCTCTTTTTCTGTGCAATAGATTAAGAAAAGTTATTCATTATTTTGTCAGCCTACGAAATTACTTGACTGTCCATACTTTACGACTGATTTACCTCGCATTAGTACAAGCTATATTACAATACGGCGTTATAGGATGAGTTAGTGTTTATAGTACCTCCTTCATGCCAATAACTCTGCTACAGAAAATAATAAAAATATGCCTTAATAAAACTCTTGGTTATCCTTCAGAGTTGCTGTATTCATAATTTAAAGTATTTGACTTAAATCAAATTTATAACAATGTATTATTGAATTTCGTACATAAAACACGAAATATATTTAATTTATATTCACATCAATATAAAACCAAAAGATCAGACTCATACGCTTGACAGTACCTAAATGTACAACTGCAGCACATAATCACAGCAGCAACTTCGGCCCAAGACTTTATAACATAATAATATCTAACTTCCCAAACATAACATTTGCTAATACTCCTTATTTCAAAAAATCTATTAAAAAGTTGTTGTAGATAAATTTTAAACTTCAATTATTGTGATGTCTGTGTTTTTATTTTTAGTTTTTTATTTTTTATTCATTTATTTATTTATTTATTTTTTACCTTTTACTCTGTTATTTAATCAAATGTCTTAACATTATGTGGAATGCCCCCTGAGCACGAGTATGTAACTTACTCTTTCCGAGGGTGCTAGAGTGTTTTTATTAAAAAAACAGTATGTATTTTTGTTCTGGCAATAAAATATTATTATTATTATTATTATTATTATTATTATTATTATTATTATTATTATTATTATTATTATTATTATTATTATTATTATTATTACGTTAGAGATGGGCAGGGCATGTAGCATGTATGGGCGAATCCAGAAATGCATATAGAGTGTTAATTGGGAGGGCGGAGGGAAAAAGGTCTTTGGGGAGATCGAGACGTAGATGGGAAGATAATATTAAAATGGATTTGAGGGAGGTGGGATATGGTGATAGACACTGGATTAATCTTGCTCAGGATAGGGACCAATGGCGGGCTTATGTGAGGGCGGCAATGAACCTCCGGGTTCCTTAAAAGCCAGTAAGTAAGTAAGTATTATTATATGAGGAAACGAAGAGGAAGGCAGAAAATAGGAAAGATTGGAGAAAGCTGGGTTTGCAGTGAAAGACCTACCCTTGGGCAGAACACTAAATGAATGAATTTACGGTTCACTCTGTATACGTCTGATTTGTATGATGTCATCCAACCTAAAGTTAATTTCAATATATTGCATCTTTTGAAGCACATTTAAGAAATAAGACAAGATAGAGCACTATAAAGCATTCATATAACAATTACTGAACAGTTATGGCACGTTAAATTGTCCAATATTGCTTATATTCGAGGATCAGGGACTGCTGCAATAACAGATACATCTGCTCAATAAAGAGGAATCTTACTATTTTGCATGGAGTAGTCTCATTGAAAAACAGGATTTTGCAAGTGCCGAAATTCTACGACACCTAACCTCCTCCTAGCTATATTTCCAATACAGAGGAACTCATCAGCAGGAGGTTCTATCGCTCTTAATATTCCATCACCCTGGGCAAGGTTTGAAACCGTGAAATTAGGACCAATGCTGAACATGGTGAATACTACAGCAATGCTATGAATATGAAGTGTCTTCGTTAGTTCGCTCTTTCTCAATCACCCCGAGCAATGGCCTGTTCAGTGAATACGATTCCACTGCACAGGTCCAGAGATATTCTACACTAATTAGCAGACTCGGGCAAAGTGGCTTCCATGCACACGACGTTCACCGACAGCTTTACTATTAGGTATCAAATTAATGAAAAGAGACACAGAAATAAATTATATAAAAGATCTGATGCTACTAATAAGGTTCCATGCCTACATCCACACGCTCGCGCGGTATACAGAGTGTTTCAAAAGTACGGGGCATAATTTAAGGTATGTATTTCTCACATGTAGACAATCAAAATAGTTCATTACAACATGTGTCCGGAAATGCTTCATTTCCGAGTTATGGCCTTCACAACATTGAAATTCACAGAAACGTTTTTCTTTCCGCAGGTCGTTGTCATTACAGAAGATGTTCAAAATGTCCACCTCCTGCTTGAATACAGACCTCACATATCGATGACCTGCGAACACGATCCCAAACTCCAGGAGTATTGCGTATGTCCTCAGAACATGCCACAATTCGATTCCGAAGGGATTCCAAATCAGGCACCGGAGACGAATAAACCAATGATTTTAAATGGCCCCACAAGTAGAAATCGAGAGGCTTCAGATCAGGTGAGCCTGGAGGCCAAGCAATTGGGCCACCTCTACCTATTCATCGATCAGGAAACCTTCGATCCAAGTACCGGCGAGCCGTACGACTCAAGTGTGCAGGAGCGCCATCATGCAAGAAGTGAATGTGTTGACGATTGATCAGTGGAGTGTCTTCTAAAACATGAGGTATGGTGTTTTCCAGGAAGTTTGTGTACGCCTGCCCCGTAAGTCTGTTTACAAGTACATGGGGTCCAACTAATCGATCACCAATGATACCGGCCCACATGTTGAGGGAGAACCGCACCTGGTGATGAGATGGAACAGTTGCACGTGGGTTTTCATACGCCCATACATGCTGATTGTGGAAATGTGTTATGCCATCTCGTGTGAACTGTGCTTCATCTGTAAATAATACTAAGGCAGGAAAGTTCGGATTTACACCACACTGCTGCAAGAACCACTGACAGAACCTAACTCGTGCAGGGTAATCTGCTGGTGATAGGGCCTGCACACGTTGCAAATGATAAGGATACAATTGATACTCTTTCAACAGTCTCCAGACAGTCGTATGAGGAACATTGACTTGCAACGCTACCCTTCGTGTGCTGATAGAAGGAGTCATGTTCACAGCCTCCAGAATCTCCTCCTGTACTTCTGGAGTTGTAGATCTTCGTCGTCCCCTTCCCAAACCATAAGAGTTAAATTTTCCATACTCGCACAGACGGTAATGGAGACGTACAAATGTCTTCCGATCTGGACATTGTCGCTGTGGGTACCTCTCCTGGTACAAACGACGAGCCAGCGCAGCATTGCCGTCCACCTTACCGTACATGAAGTGTATCTCTGCCAGCTCTTGATTTGAATACATGTCGCACAGTCTAACGCCTACACAACACTGAATGTAACCTTCGCCTCGGAATGAACTGACAGAGTGCCCTCTTAATGTCTCCTTTGACGGCAACGACCTACGAAAAGAAAAACGTTCCGGTGAATTTCAATGTTGTGAAGGCCATAACTCGGAAATGAAGCATTTCCGGACACATGTTGTAATGAACTATTTTGATTGTCTACATGTGGGAAATGCATACCTGAAATTATACCCCGTATTTTTGAAACACTGTATTGCTGGCATTCTGCTATTATTTACCTGGAACTTTCAGTAGCTCATTGATTATTTACTTTCAACAAAATCGACAGATGATTGCCAAATTTATCAACAGTAATCTCACTAGAGGTTTTGATTTATCTAGAAAAAATTAAACCTGGAGTGAGATTTAATTGACTATTACATAGAAAAATTAATTACTCTAATGCAATAAAACATTAATTGAATTACTAAAATTCTATTTCACTAATGTGAGCTTCACCAAAACATTTGAACGGAGCCGCCATTTTCAGTTGACTATATTTGCTGTAAACAAATGACGATCGCATAGCATGTTTTATAGTATCGTAAAGAATTTGCAGTTTGAAATGTTGGCAAACAAAGAAATAAATGATAGGGATGTGATAAAAACAAAATAAAGTACATAAAGATTAGAAGAAATAAAGTACTCTAATAAAATAAAATATATATTAATTGACATACTAAAATTCTATTTCACTAATTTTAACTTCACCAAAATGTTTGAACGGAGCCGCCATTTTAAGTCGACTATCTATGCGGGAAACAAATGACGATCGCAAAGCATATTTTATAGTACCGTCAAGAATTTGCAGTTTGAAATGTTGGCAAACAGTGAAACAAATGCTAGGAAAGTGATAAAAACAAACCAGGGAAGTGATATTATTGCGATAAACAGCCATGATTGGTTGAAACACGTTCTTTCGTACCGTTTTATTGGTAAAATGTAGTATGACGTAGTAAAAGTGTAATAGTTTGGCAATGGCAATAACACCATCAAAATCAACTTTGGTATCCGGCACCTACTTATCAAGAGTCGTTAAAAAAGTTGAAAAATAGTAAGAAAGACAGTGCTCAACTTTGCCAAGATAATTATATAAAAGAATGGGGGAGTTAGACTTACACCTGCTTGAGTCAAAAATGACAATTCTTCAATTTTCGTTTTTCTTTATACAATATACTTTCCTCTTTCTCTGGATGAAAGAATTTGTTTATCTCTAGTAGTATTCGAATTTCACCTTTGGCATGCGCCCACGTCACTTCACACGTCCGTTTCCTTTTCGAAACTTAAATTTCACATTTGCTTTCCTGATAACTACAAAGGTTTGAGAATCTTTACTGAAATCTTATTTGCATTTCTTGTCTTCAACATCTCAATAAAGTATAAAGAAATCTTTGCCGTAACATTTGTCATTTACGTCCCTGTCGATCCACCCTGAATGTATATCTTGTGTTGGGCAAGCCTGTCCTCCAGTCAACACAGGGGTTTTCTCCGAGTACTTCGGTTCTCCTGTAACATCCCAATAAATCATCATCATCATCATCTTCATCATCTTCATCCATGTACCCTTGCATTACGATTGTAATGTAGATCCACCACCTGTCGCGCATTCTGAAGTGCCTCTGACGAACAAAGGGTCCGTTCACACAGTACGGGACACTTTCGAAACGGGAATTTATTCGATTCGATTTCTTGCAGACAGCAGTGTACACACGGTTGAATTTCTTCCCGTGCATAATGAAATTTAAGTTGTATATGGAAAAAAAATCGAACCATGTCTTTACTGCTGTCCGCAAGAAACGATTGGAATAAATGTCCGTTTCGAGAAATTTCTGTACCATGTGAACAGGGCTTAAGTGGTCTACGCTTCTCGACATTACCGACGTCTATGAGCACGATCGTTAAGTTGGAACGAATAACGGCAAGCTAAGGGCTCTGCCGTTGTACAAAAAGCATGATCTGTTATTTACGAGTAGTCTCCAATAATATTTGTCACTAAGATATTAAAATGATAATCCATTGTACAAAAATTTAAGAAAAGATATATTAAAATAAAGATCTCTTAAATATTCTTACACTTGTGGAAAATATCACGGAAATGCAAGACGGCTCCACAATTCTCATTCCAAACATTGCAAATTTGTTAGTTATGATGAGGGATGGATAGAATGGAGAAAAATTCTCTCCTTCACCGGGACTCGAACCCAGGTTTTCAGCTCTACGTGCTGACGCTTTATCCACTAAGCCACACCGGATTCCAGTTCCATGCCGAATTGAATCCTTCTCAGTTTTAAGTTCTACCTCTTAGTTCCTACCTCTCTCTACCTTTGGTGGCCTATCCTCAACTACTATGTCACAGAATATGTGACAGTGGCACAATGTCCAACACACTATGTACAGAGATGCACTAATTACGAGTGACCAAGTGGCCGGAATCCGACGGAATGAACGCTGTCTTGAATCATCATATGGTAACGCAGAATTCCTGCACAGAACTATAATACTGGCTGTTCATTTCAAAGTGTGTTGTGACGTCACTGTTGAGTCAGCGATTTGAAGCGAGTTTCAGCTTTTATGTCAGAGAAGTTGCCTATCAATCAAGGCGTTCAATCTGAACGGTCTGTGCTACCATAACCTCTTTCGAACTGTGTTTTGCGAGGCCAAGTCGTACGCAGGGTATTTGTTACCATCGTTTGCGTACGGCAACATTCCACAACACAAATCAAATGCTCCGTGTCCATGTTGACCGTCGAAATTAATGTCAACAAATACGTAAGTAATCGTCTTAACCCTCTCCCCATATCCCGACAGTAAGAAAAAAACTCACCTCAGTACATGTTTCGAAACAGTTCACATTCCTGCCACTACCGGCGTCACCGTACATACCGATAAGTACTCTTCAGAATGAACGCCGTACTTTCTAGGCAACTTTTCTGGCACATAGGTAATACACCTCAGCGGAAGTGTAGGAAGATTGAATTTTCTAGGCTCATCGACTAGCCACATGACGGCATACAGCGAGCCATGACACACTTTGAACTGAACACCCAGTATGTTCTTCGGTACAGCATAGTAATTTGTTATTGTTAATCAAAACACTTCTTTGAAAATATAAAAAATTCATAATAAAGCAAAAGGAGTGCATTTTAAGTATTCGAAATTTCATTTCACCAAGACCGAAAGATACAAACATAAAATGTAAAATTACAGTTAATTTATACATCTGAAAAGTTGTACCATCCTTCTAAAATAAAATATGGCGAAATAATATTGTTCCCTTTTTCCATGTCACAAGTGCATAAACATCTTAAGATTTGGAGTTATGTCACAACTCTATTAATAGAAAAAACCGAGAAAGTAGAACCTATGTCTTAGATTCGTTACCAGTCTCGGTAGTTGGCGTTGGCTTAAATTGAGTTGAGGGAAATTCGAAATTAAAAGGGGGAACTCCTGATGAAGGAAATGAAAATATACAAATCTTCCCCTTTATTAATCAAGATGCTACTACACTCATCAGTCATCGACATATCGTTAATTGAACAGAATAATCTATGACATCTCGAGCATTCATCGATAGAAAATTTAGATGGATTTAGTGGTGAATTAAAACGAATCGGTATAAAATGTAGCCTACAAAATTCGTAAGTCATACAGGTGCTCTTTTTAAAAACACTTCCTGTTATTAAAAGTGTATGCTTGAATGGAAACTTCCAGACTGTTTACCATACATCTGAGGCTGGAACTTGAGGCATCTACGCAGTATATTTTGCTACACAGTTTGGGACATAAAGAAAATGCAGATATGACAACCATACTAGCGGAGACGTCGATGCTTGCCGGCTTTTACAATGTCTCTGTACGTAGGGACTAGCACTTTATCATTTTATTAGATGCAAATTACACCGCCCAGAACACGACAGTCGGTAGTACTCACATATACCTTATAGCCTGACTATGGTAATAGAAATAAACCCCTCTACGTCATCAAGAACAAGTGTAGGCACAGCGTCAGCAGCGGAGGAGTTAAGGAGCTCCGTCAGCAACCCACAAAGCATAGTGTGTCGCGGAAATACGGTGTCACAGACTAGGAAATGTCTGTATACGTATGAAGGGTACTACAGGGGAAATAAGATCAGCGTTTACCAAAAGTGAAAAATGTGTTATTACTACCAATAGGTAACTAATATGTGAGTTACCACCATCGTGTTAAATATTACTGAGCATAAACCATTAGTGTCTGAGAAACACGCAGTTAAAATTTGGGCTCTGTATGAAACAATGACCAGGGTCGAAATTTCAATTTGTTTCTTTTGAATAATTTTCTTAATGTGACTCTAATTCTTTTTTTCCTGTATCCTACATACGGTAAGTAATATTCGAGTATAAGAACGCACTCCATTGCAATAAAAATCAATCGCTTACTAAAAAAGGAAGATCTCCAACAGAAAACTAAATATTCTAATGAGGTTTGTAACGAACAGTCTGATTTGAAAGGTAAGCCATTAAATCGCATGACTAGAAAATTCGACACAACCACATAACCAACTGATGACATTACAAAAATACCTATTGTGATGCAATATTATATTTCCGCCAACGAAACACATTACAGAACGAGCGTGATAGAGAGAGATTTTGAGTTGGGACATTTCGAAAACAAAACATTAAATGTTTTATGATAAAATGAGTAAAGTCCTATCGCTACACTGGAAATTAGGGTACGAAATATATACCTATAAAAATCATTCATATTTTAAAACAGTAGGCTACATTATGCAACGAGCCTATAATGGTAGTAATTAAGACGCGATTATATTTATGAAAAGAGCACAAGCGAGTTTCATAATTTTCACACTAGCGTCTTAATTATCATTATTCGCAAGTTTCATACGACTTTTTATGCTCGACCATATTTCTAACTTGAAATTATTCATAAGTATTCATATTATTCTTATCTGACTGGGGAGGGGAAGTGACCTTGTGCAGTCTCGTAAATTGTGAGATGTGCGCAGACTTGAAAGTATTGATTTTTTTCCGAGGAACAAATATCATTGACTTTGATATAATCTACAGAGCAAAATGAACATTAATCTTGATATAACCTGGAAATTGATTTAGACATTGAAAAACGAGATGACAAATTGAATTTATTTGAATATTATTTACAATTAACGCTAATTATTATAGTAACAGAACATAACCTTCTGCGACAGTATTGGGTTTCCAGCCTCCGTGACGTTTCGCTAGTTGTCTTTCGATTGCATATCCGAGAATAATCGATACTTGCGCTTTCATATTGCTTTCTGATTGGTGGAAAACCTGAACTTTAATGAATAGGTGTACTTTAATGAGGTCCATTAAAGGGCTGCTACCAGGTGTATAATTACTACATTTCGGCATGGTCGAGCATAAATATATTATCTTTACACTGATCTAGTTCATCATACTTTACTTCACCTTATCACGTACACTGCAACGCAATAACATTTAACTACTATAACTCACCAAATAACATAAAAACAACAGTTACGAAATACTTCTCAAGACAACCAATTAACAACACAATACCACATCCAGACGTTTGTAATGGACACGACAAGTAGCACGTATAGGTGAATTCAGAAATGCATATAGAACGTTACTCTGAAGACCTGAGGGAAAAAGCCTTTGGAGAGGCAGAGACATAGATGGGAGGATAATATTAAAATGGATTTGAGGAAGATGGGATACGATTGTAGAGACTGGATTAATCTTGCTCAGGACTGAGACCGATGGCGGGCTTATGTGAGAGCGGCAATGAACCTCCGGGTTCCTTAAAAGCCATAAGTAAACATTTGGAACCATACTTTTGGCGAGACATGTTACCTAGTAGTTTGTAGAAATCATTCTGCCAATGACAACGCGATTTTTTAAATAGGAACACGTGAATTTCTTGACATCAGGACCACAAATACAGTGAACAAACTGTAATATTTATAAACGAAATCAAATGTCTTAGTTTTGAACTTATAAAGACTGACCTATGAGTGTAGAGTAAACGATTATGTTATGTACGTCTCTGAAATATTGATTCTACTAAATAAACTACATACTTGATCAAAAATAGCACATGACAAAATACGCAACTAAATTGCTGCGAAAAAACGTGAAGCGGAGCCCTATATTGAGAAAGCATGTGTCGTCTTCGTAACAATAATTTCTTCATTATTATCGTATTGAAACTGGACTCGCTGGATCGTTTCTCATTCTCTTTAAGTAGGTGGAAGGAATTTGTTACAGTTGAAAAATGAAAACGATTTTTTATTAATTTTATTGTTTCTGCATTTTCAATTGTGATCAATGACGTTCTTTTACTGGAGAGTCACAAATATTGTCTGATGAACAGCAACTAGCCCATGGTCTTCAGTTTCTGCATCACTGGTCTAAAATTAGTTTATTTCACAGTTCGTCCTGCATTCCATACAACGCAATTCGTTCATATAATTCTTATTTATGTTTTGTTTCGCTATTATGTTGAAATATGTGAAGTTCTTCCATAAAATCTAATATTTTATTTAGACTGCTTCGACTTCAGCAATATAACTAAGGAACCTCATTTCACAAATCTGTATTATCTTATCAGATTCAGTCACTGTCCATATTTCATAGTCCTATAAACCTGTCGGACTTGCATAGGCTCATAACATTACAGTTGGCTCCCCATTCTAGTTCTAAACATCCCAGAACAAATAATGTCGGCAATAAAAGAAGCTTGCATTTTCTCTCTCGCCTATATATTTTTCTCTTTCTCTCTCATTTTGTGTGTGTGTGTGTGTGTGTGTGTGTGTGTGTGTGTGTGTGTGTGTGTGTGTGTGTCTCCCCTAGTAACTTACCTACAATACAATCCCACTTCAAAATACTTTTGAGCGCTACTGTACATACATACATACATACATACATACATACATACATACATACATACATACATCACAAGGACCATACATACATATACATTTTAAGTTAATTCGGATTAACAAATTGTAAATATTGTATAGGCCTATATATATATATATATATATATATATATATATATATATATATATATATATATATATTATATTGCACTACATAGAAAGTGAAAGCATGTAGTATTACTTGGGTAATGGGGCATGTTGTAATTATATAAAAATACATACATACATACATACATACATACATACATACATACATACATACATATATACATCACAAGGACCATACATAGACATTTTAAGTTAATTAGGATTAACAAATTGCAAATATTATATGTATATATATATATACTTTACTTACTTACTGGCTTTTAAGGAACCCGGAGGTTCATTGCCGCCTTCACATAAGCCCGCCATAGGTCCCTATCCTGAGCAAGATTAATCCAGTCTCTACTATCATATCCCACCTTCCTCAAATCCATTTTAATATTATCTTCCCACCTACGTCTCGGCCTCCCTAAAGGTCTTTTTCCCTCCGGCCTCCCAACTAACACTCTATATGCATTTCTGGATTCGCCCATACGTACTACATGTCTTGCCCATCTCAAACGTCTGGATTTTATGTTCTTAATTGTCAGGTGAAGAATACAATGCGTGCAGCTCTGCGTTGTGTAACTTTCTCCATTCTCCTGTAACTTCATCCCTCTTAGCCCCAAATATTTTCCTAAGAACCTTATTCTCAAACACCCTTAATCTCTGTTCCTCTCTCAAAGTTAGAGTCCAAGTTTCACAACCATATAGAACAACCGGTAATATAACTGTTTTATAAATTCTAACATTCAGATTTTTTGACAGAAGATTAGATGACAAAAGCTTCTCAACCGAATAATAACACGCATTTCCCATATTTATTCTGCGTTTAATTTCCTCCCGAGTGTCATTTATATTTGTTACTGTTGCTCCAAGATATTTGAATTTTTGCACCTCTCCGAAAGATAAATCTCCAATTTTTATAGTTCCATTTCGTACATTATTCTGGTCACGAGACATAATCATATACTGTCTTTTCGGGATTTACTTCCAACCCTATCGCTTTACTTGCTTCAACTAGAATTTCCGCGTTTTCCCTAATCGTTTGTGGATTTTCCCCTAGCATATTCACGTCATCCGCATAGACAAGAAGCTGATGTAACCCATTCAACTCCAAACCCTATCTATTATCCTGAACTTTCCTAATGGCATATTCTAGAACGAAGTTAAAAAGTAAAGGTGTGTGTGTGTGTGTATATATATTTGTACTACATAGAAAGCGAAAGCATGTAGTATTACTTAGGTAATGGGGCATGTTGTAATTATATAAAAATACATACATACATACATACATACATACATACATACATACATACATACATACATACATACATACATACACACATACATACATCAAGAGATAGTAAATATGTAAATACTGTAAATATTTAAATGCTAGAATATGTAAATAGATTCTTGTATTTCATAGGTTAGGAATAGGAAAATAAGTTAGATTAAGAAGTACCAATATTATCTTGGCAGTTACACATAGTAGATGAACTACACTAGTCCATATTTAATCTAGAATGGCAACATAATAATATATAATGTAAATGGATTATGTACTTGAAGGTAAACCTAGGCATGTAGTATTACTTTCCATTTGTAATGGAACATGCTGCTCAAAAAAAGGTACATACATGCATACATATATACATACATACATACATACATATATACATACATACATACATACATACATCACAAGGACCATACATACATACATACATACATACATACATAGACAATTTTAAGTTAATTAGGATTAACAAATTGTATATATTGTATGTATGTATATATATATATTTATTTATTTATTTTTACTACATAGAAAATGAAAGCATGTAGTATTACTTAGGTAATGGGGCATGCTGTAATTATAAAAAATACATACATACATACATACATACATACATACATACATACATACATACATACATACATACATACACATAACTGTACTCCCGTGACGTGTCAGCACTATGTCGGTCCTGTACGGAACTAACGTAACACGGGATATCACATTGACAACGAACGAACATGGATGTCCTGGACGATTTAATAGGAATCAATGTTGATAAACTTTTGATCAGTAACACACACAAATTGCATTCAACTTCGTACTACGAGATAACCACTCAATGCTATATAGTAGTATAAACCACATAATAGATGCGTTAGCAAAATAATGAATGTTATTGTTATTGTTATGCGGTGTGTTACTTATGGTGCAAACAGTGACCTCATACGCCGTACACATTAATAATTCTAGGATACTACTAGTGTAGTGACGGTGATTAAGAGATATTAAAGTTATAGGAGTTACTGTTGAGCTAAGTGTGTATCACATGGTAAAAATGTACTGAGTTATTTCACGGCAGAATATCCAAAAATATATTCCTGATTACATTCATCATGCAATTTGTACAATCAGTTAGGGCCTACTTAATGTTTAGATGTTACTAAGTTTAATCACTAGGCTCCGTATTTAGCTACTTTTACACTGGAAAGAAGTTGCCTGATTCCAAATATATGTGACGTCACAGCGCAGGTACAGGTATGTTCATATACAAAATAGTTACGCAATTTAGGCCCTCATCCTCTAGAAAGTCAAAACCGGGACGCAGTCATAGTGTGTAGTGTTATCGATCACTGCTCTTACTAGTCATATTATTTAAATAACTAATGTTGTGGCTGATTGAAGGTTCATTGCAGAAGTAAAATGCCTAAGGTAAGATGCTGAAGCGCATTTTTTGCATTTGTATTCTGGTGGTGTGTTAGAGAAGACCTTACGGCCTTAACTGCAACAGAGTAAATAAAAATATCAATAAAAATATATAAAATATATAAATGAAATAAATAAATAACAATGATAATGATAATGCTAATAACAATATACATTATAGTTATTTGCGATATAAGTATTGTTGACGTTTTATATTACAATACAAGTTTGGTAACCAGTCGATTATTGTAATATGAAGTTACGAGAAGTACGTTTTACCCCTTTTGAAAAAAAAAAAAAGAAAAGAAAAGAAAGAAAAAGAAAAACGTAATTTTAAATAAAAGTAATTGTAACAATTTCACTAGTTTTGAACATTTATTCTGTGGGGAGGCGATCGTATTATTATTAATTTCTTCTGCAAGAAGTGATTCGTTTATGTTTGTTTTATTAGTTATGAACACGACAGGAATTGTTTATGACATAAGAACAGCAGTACTAGGAGAAATAAACAAACATTGCTAAAATGAGTTCAAACGAGGATTCAGATATTGAAAATGCTGCAAATTTTGCAACTGAATGTTTAGTACTATCGAAACCAGCGTAACATATGAAGTGGTATATATTATGATGTACCGAAGTACATATGATATTTCCACGCAGATATTCTGCGTCATCACATGATGAAAGAGAGATGGAACGGAGAAAAATTCTCTCCGGCGCCGGGATTTGAACCCGGGTTTTCAGCTCTACGTGCTGACGCTTTATCCACTAAGCCACGCCGGATACAATCCCGACGCCGTTTAGAATCGTCTCAGATTAAGCTCCATCTCTTGGGTTCCCTCTAGTGGCCGCCCTCTGCACTACGTCATAGATGTCTATAAACGCAGGACCGAAGTCCATACATGTGTTGAGGTGCACTCAGATGAGTGACTGTTTGGCCGGGATCCAACGGTATGGGCGCCGTCTTTAAATCACAAAGTGATTTATTACGCATATCATATATATTATGATGTACCGAAGTACATATGATATTTCCACGCAGATATTCTGCGTCATCACATGATGAAAGAGAGATGGAACGGCGCCCATACCGTCGGATCCCGGCCAAACAGTCACTCATCTGAGTGCACCTCAACACATGTATGGACTTCGGTCCTGCGTTTATAGACATCTATGACGTAGTGCATAGGGCGGCCACTAGAGGGAACCCAAGAGATGGAGCTTAATCTGAGACGATTCTAAACGGCGTCGGGATTGTATCCGGCGTGGCTTAGTGGATAAAGCGTCAGCACGTAGAGCTGAAAACCCGGGTTCAAATCCCGGCGCCGGAGAGAATTTTTCTCCGTTCCATCTCTCTTTCATCATATGAAGTGGAATATAAAAAAAAATTGAAGATTTGTGTTCCAAGAAAAGTAGAAAGCGTGTTGGAGAAGGTAATACTGGCATACTTTAGTGAGAAAGCTGCATGTGAAAAGTCAAGTTCATTGTGGACACACTACTCGATTGTACAGAGAGAATTATTTTTGAAGAAGAAGGTTGACGTAAGTACACTTAGCGGCAAAAGGAATGGGCCGACTCTTGGTCGACAGAAATGCTAAGTTCTATCGCGCGGTTCACTCGTGTAAACGTAACCCACTGCAAGGCATTGCTGTGGTGCCTCTTCATTGAAAGTCCTCCGTCTATAATGCAGTAAACCTTACGAGCAGTGTGTGGCCAAGTGGTCAGAAGTCCGACATCGGTACCAGAGGTTGTGAGTTCGCTTCCCGGTACGGAAACATTATTATTATTTTTTTTATTTTAACTTTTACTTAATTTATTAGTTTAAATGTGAAATGGCATTTGTTAACAAATTTCGTTATGCCTGCCTTGTAAAGATATTATTGCCCATCACCTGTGGGCTATTAATAGGTGAGACCTGGCCTGTATAAACAAAAATACTTGTTTCACATCCTAAAAAACCGGACGTATATCAAACACAAATAAATAATTAAATTAACAAAACCAAACAATTTTTTAATATATTAACAAAACAAGGCCTGTGGTGGGGACTAGTATCTCGTCCACAAACCACCTGCGTCAACAACTGCCCTAATTCTGCGCGGCATGGAGTCCACAAGATTATGGAACAGGTCTAAATTCTTGGCCATCTCCTCCCAAGCATCTAGAACTCTGTTCCACAATTCCTCAGGCGTCCGAACGGGTGGTGGTTCTGCCCAATTAGAGCGTAGGATCCTTTTGACTGCAGCCCACAAATTTTGAATCGGATTCATATCTGGTGATTTTGGAGGCCAGTCAACTGGGTCGACATCACGCCTCCTCGTAAACCATCTTTGAATCCGGTTGGCGGTGTGTATCGGATGATTATCCTGCTGGAAGAAAAGTGTTCCTTCTGGATATCGATTTCGGGCGAAAGGGATCATTACATTTGCCAAAATGTGTTCGTAGACTTCTGCCGTAAACCTCCCGTGGATGCGTCCAGAAGTTCTGCCCCATCGTATGACATCCACTCCTAACACGCAACCCTCACGCAAACCGACTTGTTAATAATTCGTCTCACGAAGCGTTCATCGTATCGGTGGCCATTCATACAATAAACTAGAGCAGTAGGCCTACTATCGTTGCTATTGGAGACAATTACCTCGTCGGAGAAAATGACATTTCTCCATCGAAGTCCTGTCGGAGAGTAGCATACGCAGAATGCTACTGGAGGCAATTACCTGGTCGGAGAAAATGACATTTCTCCAATCGAAGTTCTGTCGGAGAGTACCATACGCAGAATAACCTATGCGAACCAGGGCAATGAGTTATTGTTTCTGTGCCATCTTCAAGCGTAATGACGAGACAGAACGTTGTATTAACAGATAGCAGTATTGCTTGAAAGAGAGAGGGAGGTTTATTATTTATTAGAGTTTGGGCATATTCTAAGAGATATCGCCACATTCGAAGAGATTCGAACCTTGAGCTACTACTATCAACTTGTTCAATAGACCAAAGCCGTTACAACTTACGCTACTGTGACAGTTAATGTTGGTTCGGCATAATACGTGGTTTTCCTATTCATATTCGCTTCGGTTGATTTTGTATTTATCAATTTTGTTATTATTTCACTCTTCAAGGGCCCTGATGTATCTAGAATCAACCCGCCATTCGATTTTATTAGATATTTTAGACTCTTAAACAAAATACAGCAAATTTAAATGGTTTAATTATGTGTTACTCGTGAACTATGGCTTTAACGAGACGAGCATGCGCAATGTTATGTCTCTCGAACTTAGACATTGTCGGCCGGCCCATTCTTTTTGCCGCTAAGTGTACATGCAGTTGTACGCGGTTTTAAAAGGAATAAGTTAAAGCTACCAGGCTAAGGAATCGAGTACATTTTCAATACATAATAGGTAATAGCAGTATCATTACCTAACTAGTTGCGTAATAGAAGTGCCATTATCTAACTAGTTGCGTAATGAATGTCTTTACAACGTTTTTATTAGTGATTTAAAGTCCACATTACATAATCAAAGTGGATAAAGTTTTTGTATATAGGCTATTTAGATTAACTAACAACTATGTACAAAACCAAATAATCGTGTTAAGGATCTGCTTTGAAATACCTCAACACCAATTAAATGTGTCAGTTTTATCCTCTTGGTACAGAGATCCAGTGTTTGGAGCAGAAATACCCACGCAGTCCGGCGAAGTGAAATCTCGTAAAACGCGAGAGTGAGAGACGCTTGTAAGAGTCGCGGTGTGGATATTGCACTTGTCTTATATAACCCTGCACCACAAGGAACGAGTGACAGTCTACAAGACGTTTCGACAACGTGTTCTCCCTACGAGGCCGCTGTCTTATTTAAATATCAACACCATGTGCACCCTAGGATCGGGAGCTGAGAGAATGGAGCGAAGACAGCCACAGCTGTGAGTTTGCCGCAATGAATCTCATGCTTACGTCGTGCAACAACAACAAGAACGTAGGTTTCATTATCTAACAGAAACGCAAACATTGTCTGCTTACTTGTCAGATATAGGAATTATTACATTAAATACATATTAATGAGTTCCAACAAACAAAACATACACGAAATGTTTTGTGTGATTAAAGGAGAGAGAAAATCCAATTTAAGACAAAATAGGGAAAAACGAAGGATATAATGTGATATTATTCTGAACAAATTTTAATTACCTTTCTCCAAGTGAAGGCGGCCTACAATACAAATATTATAGATTTATTAATTTGTCATACAGAATAATATCTGTAATATTGACAATTAATATTTGAGGAGAAAAATTCGCTTCGGCGCCGGGGATCGAACCCGGATCCTTGGTTCTACGTACCAAGCGCTCTGACCACTGAGCTATGCCGAATTCAATCCACAGCACCGGATCGAATTCTCATCCTTTAATGTTTCCCTTTATGGCCTGATTCCATGTTAGGCATATCTGTTGACGTATACTATGTCCAGTGTCAACTGCCATTACACTAGGAGCGCACTCAGCTGAGTGACTTATTTGCCCGGGAATCCGCAGTTAAGTGCACAGTAGTCTGTACAGACATATGAACTGCTAACTATGAGAATATTATAGATTTATTAATTTGTCATACAGAATAATATCTGTAATATTGACAATTAATATTTGAGGAGAAAAATTCGCTCCGGCGCCGGGGATCGAACCCGGGTCCTTGGTTCTACCTACCAAGTGCTCTGTACACTAAGCTACGCCGAATTCTGCGGAATCTCGGCCAAATAAGTCATTCAGCTGAGTGCGCTCCTAGTATAATGACAGTTGACACTGGACATATACTGTACGTCAACATATATGCCTAACATGGAGTCAGGCCATAAAGGGAAACATTGAAGGAGAAGAATTCGATCCGGTGCTGTGGATTGAATTCGGCGTAGCTCAGTGGTCAGAGCGCTTGGTATGTAGAACCAAGGACCCGGGTTCGATCCCCGGCGCCGGAGCGAATTTTTCTCCTCAAATATTAACTACAAGACAAAGTTAACCCTAAAATTGTTGTGTTTTTTAAATAAATGGTAGCTAAACAATTATAATAGAAAAAAGAAAACAATGGAGAAGGAAAAGAAAAAGAAATGATACAATTGTAAATAATTGAAAACGACTAAACAAAACATCATTAATTCCAGAAGAAACATAAAATTTCCTAGTATTTATTTATTTATTTATTTATTTATTTATTTATTTATTTATTTATTTATTTATTTATTTTGCTAATAATTGTAACATATATATATATATATATAATACAAACAGAAAAACTGTATTACAATTTTTCTAACAACTTACTTCTTAACAAAGAGAACTTTAAACTGTTCTATGACTTTGGAATAACACTACAGATCATTTGTATCCTGCGTAAAAGGCAGAAAATGAAGCAAAATACAAGGAAATCTCTCTCTTAAATCTGCAAGCATGGGAACATAACCTCAATACGATGACTATAAATTATTTCACCCGTTGGACAACTGAAACAACAGGTTCCCCGCTACGCTGTGAGTCCTTATAAAACATGCAGTTATTTTAGCTTTAAGCGCGTGCCCCAAAAGTCAGAGGTCACATCAGCTTCAAGAGCGTGACATGTGTCCTTTTTGTCTCGAGGAGGTGCATTGTTGCTCCGGCGACACAACCCCCTTCTCGACACAAGATTGACCAGCAGCGAACCCCTGCTGCAACTTGCAGCTATTCTTTGTCGATTCGTCTTTGTCTGCAGCTTGATACCCCCGCGCTTTTTGTTGTAACAAAGAAGATATCTCCTGTGTTTGCCGCTCAAAAAAAAAATAACAAGTATGACTTGGCAACACAGCAGCGCGTCTTCACAGATAGTAGTGCGCTACAAGCAGATTCTCCAGAGATTACCTGTGATAGCATTACTATTCAGCTTCACTCGTGGTCTGCCCACTCAATTGGATGTTGCGAACCAAAGTGATACACCTATCACTTGCAGACATAGGGACCAAATGACGACGAAAATGATGGAAAATGAAGCTCCACTCATCCACTCTAGTCCAAGGTCCTACACGTATTTACTACAAAATGAAATATACCGTAAAATAGCTGATAATCGTAGTTCCAGCTAAGCCATTTGCAACTAAATGACATATGAATGTGCTTGGTGGGTTTTCTGTTTATAATTTCTTCCTCGATGTACAAATTCATCCTTTTGTTTCTCCTATCAAGCTCCTTTCTCTGAAGATATGCATCTACTCTCTCCTTATCCTTTAGCGACCTTTCTCTTTTCACCTTTAAGTGTTTTCTTTGGTTCTTCTCACCATTCTGTCTATACAGTATGAACCGTAAGTAATTTGTCTCGTTTTTTGCTTTCTTTTCCAGATAGCTTGTTTTGGGAAAGTCATTGATTGAACTCCCAATATGCTCAGTCAATCTAGGAGAGCAGTGTAATAAATTTTTGAAAGAATTTAGTTTTATCCTTTAAATGTGCAGAATTTGATCCCAACATTTTCTTTCAATCATTTATTAGCATAATACATTGCTCTCTTAAATTGACTGAGCATATTGGGAATTTTATCAATTTCTTTCCCAAAACAAGCTATGGAATGTTTCATAAAAAATCATTTTCATCTCGGAAAGGAAGCAAAAACGAGCAAAATTGTAGTCAACCTTTTTGTTTGAGATATCCCAAAGAATAGCCCCCTGATATTAATGATATTACTTACGGTTCACCCTGTATGCTCCTTCTGATGAATTGGAAAGTACGATTATAAATCAAGAGAATTCTTCACTCTACATGAAGCTATATGCGTTTGTTTAAGAGTAAAGTAAGGAGTAACGTAGCTTGTAGTTTGTAATATGTATAGGAAATAAGTGAATTTTGAAATAGTTATTTATGACACAAGTTCGTAAAGATTCTTTTTTTGGCTTCGCCTCGTTTCACAAACACACAAGGGCCAATAAAACAGCTTTACGAATGTGTATCATACAATGTTTTTTCTACGATAGCACAAATTTGCATTAAATAAATATTTCAAGTTGGAGGGGTTATAAGATCACGATGTCATGGCTGCATAAGCTCAGAAACATTAAGAAATAAGTAACCATGAAATGACAGCCTGTTTTATTCATGATCACGATTCCATGGAATGCATCTAATCTGCCATGATCAGATAAATAAATAAATAAATACATGAATAAATAAATAAATATATATATAAATACGTGGGTGGGTAGGTGGATGAGTGAGCGAATTAATTTATTAATAATGTTCCTTCCAATAATTTCTTCTGTCTGTATTAAAATTCGAGGTCTTAAATTTTAGTATTTGCCCTAATTCTGTTGGGTTTTCTGTTAAATAATGTTGAATAGTACTGTAAATTTTCATTTCATATGTGCTCACTTTTTGTTTCGTTTCCGCTCCATCAGTTCTGATTTCTACTAAGCATGAATGTATTTATTTACACTGGAAGTGGGCAAGCACCCGGTGACAGTGGTATAGCCTACACAATATAAACAATACGCAATCAAATTACAATACACAATACAATAAGAGTACACAATACAATTTAGCACAATAATTACAATTATAATAATACATAAAATAACCTAATTAATAAGTGAATCTAATTTTACAATACAGCCGACATATTTATAGGCCCTACATAAGTTTCACATTGGTACTGATAATAATCTTTCACTTTACTCTCATCTCACTCGCTGTAGTGGCACTGTGACGCATTTCACTGAGACTTTAGGACACATTTCACTGACACTCTAGAACACATTTCACTGACACTATAGAACACATTTCATTGACACTATAAATTATCACTGATCGGAACTATTCACTGCACTGTAAAACCATAACTTCACTGACTCACCACGCTTCACTGATACAACAGTTCAAATAAGTCACATAATTACACCCTTATGCATACTTATAAACAGAACTACATTTAAACTAAATGCCAAAATTGATCTCATTTCTGTTTTGTAAATTATTACTTTACTTTCAACTGTCAAATATATGTTACGTCATGTCTAAAGGTAGGAATTTACTCACAGAGACTGTACAAGGTTAGGTGTGCATAGAGTGTTCGTTATACGCACGAGAAACATATCCCCATTCAATTGCTGCGATACAAAACACATTTCAGTTGTAACCTGGCCATACCTCAGGCTTCAGGTCATTCATGACGTAACGATAGTCTAAGCACAACTAACCTAGTATCCTGATGTTGTGGTATAAATTTCTACCTTCAGTCATGTCATATCTCTATTCATCCTGATATTTATGCTGCTATTTATTACGTGATACTTGTTCGATAATTGGCTTTGATGATTATATCTGTCAATGAGGTGGTAATAATGTTGCGGTAGTAATACTGGTAATGGGGTTGGTGATAATTTGATAAAAGTGAGGTGGTGGTGGTGGTGGTGGTGGTGGTGGTGGTGGTGGTGGTGATAATCATGATGGCGATGACAGTGGTGATTGTAATGGTCGTGGTGATAACAACAATGACGTCTTTCAACGTGTACTAACATTTTTTATTTCCTTCAATAAGTTTGTGTAAACAACAACTTCAAGAAATTCGACAATCTCTAGTAGACTGCAATATGTGCTTCGCTCATGGTATAGAATAAAAATTCCTCTGAAACAATCATTAATTCTCTTCCAGTTTTAAAACTTCTGACATTAGTAGTAAGAACTCTGGTAGAGAAATATGTAACTCCATTCTGACTAGTACATAAACTCATCCCAACTTCTTGTTTAGAGTTTAATAATATCTTCGTCCATATCATCTAACAGGCGACGACAGACCAGCAAAATAAACGAATTGAGAACTATATTCTCTACGCCAAGACAAAGATTGAATTTCCTGCCACCGTACAGTTAGACTGGCGAAGCTCAAATGTCATCTAAGCAAGTATTTCGTCCTCTTGTTTCATATCAACCTATTTCTCGAGTTAGTGAAGTCGCGATAGAGACCGATAACTTACAAGGCGGGGCAATATTATTGGAGGAGTCTCTAAATGTCCACCATTTCTTGATTTCATTCTGTGTACTTTATTTCTTACTCTATACCGGTACGAAGAATTTTGAGTAAAAGAATATAACAAGGAAAACCAAAATTAATATGTATTAAAATTAGACCTGTTGAGACTTGCAAACTAACAAAAAAGGGACAAGTCACAAATTAATATCTGGGGAAAAAATACTCCGAGTACGTGCTTAAAGGGGTTCATTCCTGTGTTCGTCCATGGTCTGGAATTTAGGTTAAGTTTAGATTTAAGACCTCTCCTGGCACCACATTATCACAATCATCCTATCACATCATCGGGGTAATGTAACTCCGCCTTCCAGGCGTCCCAATCTCAGAAGTGGGTTACAACTAAGCCACGGCCAGGAGAGAAGACCAGAAATGTCGAAAAGACAACCTGGTGGCATTGGATGAAAAAAAAAAAAAAACATTTTTGGAGCAGTGTGACAAAAATTAAATTGGAGAATATGATAAAATAAAGAATTTGCAGAGCTTTACTAAGATTTATATTTGGTTACTATAATTGAATTCTCATGGTTAAGATGGCTGGGACATTTTGGCTTCTTATGCTTCTTCACGTAAAAGCATCCTTACAAATCCTGCAAGAGGAAAAATTTCGTCATAATAATACCGGAATACACGTTCCAACATCACAAACAATTTTTAAGTTAGCGAAAGAAGTGTGTACACACGATATTCTTATCGCTGGACAAAGAGTATACAAGACATAGACCTAACCGTGTTTTAACAGAGGTAAAACTCTTGACGACATAGGGTACCAATATAAAATGAACTTCACACAATTTCTTGCAATCTTTTCAAGAGGATTCACGCATGCTTAAGACCAGAGTGTGAACACTTCGACCGTCTGATGTAATGGTGGGTACCAGTTAAATATTTTAATAAGTAACTAAAATAAGTTTGTACTGTAATCAATATTCGAGCGGCGCTGCGCTTGTTGAAGCATGTTCGAGTGCTGACTCACGAACAGATAGTAAACATGAAACCACCCTAATGCATCCTATCGGTCTCCAACATTACAATCCTAGTTAACATGATAGGCATACCAGAAATTCGAAATGTCAAGTCAGATGTCACAGTAAGTAACATGGAAGTTAATAATACTTACTTACTTACTTACTGGCTTTTAAGGAACCCGGAGGTTCATTGCCGCCCTCACATAAGCACGCCATTGGTCCCTATCCTGAGCAAGATTAATCCAGTCTCTACCATCATATCCCACCTCCCTCAAATCCATTTTAATATTATCTTTCCACCTACTTCTCGGCCTCCCCAAAGGTCTTTTTCCCTCAGGTCTTAAAACTGACGTTTTATATGCATTTCTGGATTCACCTATACGTGCTACTTGTTCTGCCCATCACAAACATCTGGGTGTGGTATTTAACACTCTATATGCATTTCTGGATTCTCCCATACGTACTACATGTTCTGCCCATCTCAAACGTCTGGATTTTATGTTCCTAATTATGTCAGGTGAAGAATACAATGCGTGCAGCTCTGCGTTGTGTAACTTTCTCCATTCTCCTGTAACTTCATCCCTCTTAGCCCCAAATATTTTCCTAAGAACCTTATTCTCAAACACCCTTAATCTCTGTTCCTCTCTCAAAGTGAGAGTCCAAGTTTCACAACCATACAGAACAACCGGTAATATAACTGTTTTATAAATTCTAACTTTCAGATTTTTTGACAGCAGACTAGATGACGAAAGCTTCTCAACCGAATAATAACAGGCATTTCCCATATTTATTCTGCGTTTAATTTCCTCCCGAGTGTCATTTATATTTGTTACTGTTGCTCCAAGATATTTTAATTTTTCCACTTCTTCGAAAGATAAATCTCCAATTTTTATAGTTCCATTTCGTACAATATTCTGGTCACGAGACATAATCATATATTTAGTCTTTTCGGGATTTACTTCCAACCCTATCGCTTTACTTGCTTCATCTAGAATTTCCGCGTTTTCCCTAATCGTTTGTGGATTTTCCCCTAGCATATTCACGTCATCCGCATAGACAAGAAGCTGATGTAATCCATTCAACTCCAAACCCTGTCTATTATCCTGAACTTTCCTAATGGCATATTCTAGAGCGAAGTTAAAAAGTAAAGGTGATAGTGCATCTCCCTGCTTTAGCCCGCAGTGAATTGGAAAAGCATCAGATAGAAACTGGCCTATACGGACTCTGCTGTAAGTTTCACTAAGACACATTTTAATTAATCGAACTAGTTTCTTGGGAATACCAAATTAATAATAATAATAATAATAATAATAATAATAATAATAATAATAATAATAATATACTTAATTATTACTTATAAATGGCTTTTAAGGAATCCGGAGATTCATTGCAGCCCTCACATAAACCCGTCGTCGGTCCCTATCCTGAGCATGATTAATCCAGTCCTTAGCATCATATCCCACCCTCCTCAAATCCTAGATCATATATACCCAGATTACTCGGCCTTATAGGCTTTGACGTTAACAACTTTTGTCAGGTTTACTATGCTACCATCTAGTTGTTACATAAGGAGTCACGTCATAACTCCCATTTGAATTGCATTAGCGACTGTACTGCCATCTCGTGTTCGTTTACGGCGCCGGCGGTTGTTCTCTTCAACGTGCTACCGTTTTAACATAGGGATGAGCAATCTGGGTGTATATGATCTAGGCTCAAATGCATTTTAATATCATTCTCCCATCTACGTTTTTTATTTCCCTAAAGATCTTTTTCCCTCAAGTCTTCCAACAGTACTCTACACGCATTTAATAATAATAATAATAATAATAATAATAATAATAATAATAATAATAATAATAATAATAATAATAATAACAATAATAATAATAATAATAACAATAATAATAATAATAATAGTAATAATAATAATACATAACTTTGTAACAATAAACTTTAAAACCGAATTATAGAATTGATATAAATACTTAAAAAAAAAACAAACAAATCGGTATGTGAACGAGATATTTCAAATCCTTTACATTTTTATCAATTCGAACACTGGTTCATATATACTTCACGGATAAAGGATATCGCCTAGATTAATACAGGTTAGTTCCAACTGAAAAGAGTAATCTTAAATCGACTGGATTTGCAGCCGTGTAGATGCAAATTCTACAATTTGTTCAAATCATTCACAGTAACCGGATTAAACATCAGAAAATTAACAAAAGCCATCAGATACTACGAGAATTAATAAAAATATGACTTATGAAATCATTCATACAGGCCTCTGTGTTTTATTACAAACACTAAAAATTGCTAGACATTCATAAATTCATTTATTTTGTGTCTGATGCTTCTATATCTTAGCACATTGTTACGGATATCCGTTGCCATTTCTAAATCCGTAAAGTAAGCACATATGGTTATATTCTGCCTCTCAGTGAAAAGAATATCAGAACTTTATATAAAAAGCCATGTTTCTTTTTCTCTTTTCCGCACCAACACACATTTGCGTGAAACTGCTTTCTCAGCTCTTCGCGATGAAGACAAAGGAAAGGCCCCAAAACTTCATGTGAGGCAGATGTTAGAGCCGCAATTTCATCTATCAGACCAAGTGGAGAGAGTGGAGCTCAAGTCATCCGCTCAATTTACTTTCGTAACTTTTTTCGTAAATACTTCAACAGATCTGCATATCGTGCACAACGGTCTGACTTTTGTGATGACCAATGTAAGGCCAGTAATGTATAGGAGGAAACGAAGTTAGATATAAGTTCATATTACAGAGAATTTGCCAGGGATATAAGTCATCGGAGAGAGAATGTAAAATATTTCATAGAAATAATAACTAATATTTCCATTCCAAAAGAAATTGAGAAGCAAGTTTAAAAAAGTTCATAGGATCGTTTACCAACGTAACCTATTTATAGGGACCGGATTTATAGGTTTTACCTATTTTTTTCCCCTTATTTCGAAACTCATAGGGCCATATTCATACACATTCTTAGTGCGGGCTTCCGGTGGAAGATCAGAGAACTAACGTTTTGCGTATTCATAAACCGGTGTTAGCGATATGATATGATATGATATGATATGATATGATATGATATGATATGATATGATATGATATGATATGATATGATATGATATGATATGATATGATATATGATATGATTTTTTTTACAGCCTGCATGCTCCATTACTGTGGAGTAGTACTACATGCATTGGTTTAACTTAAACCATGTTCATATAATTACTTTATATTGTTCTAAAAGTTTCTTCATAGGCAATATAGATGGATGAATATGATATGATATGATATGATATGATATGATATGATATGATATGATATGATATGATATGATATGATATGATATGATATGATATGATATGATATGATATGATATGATATGATATGATATGATATGATATGATATGATATGATATGATATGATATATGATATGATATGATATATGATATGATATGATATGATATATGATTTTTTTTTTTTACAGCCTGCATGCTCCATTACTGTGGAGTAATACTACATGCATTGGTTTAATTTAAACCATGTTCATATAATTACTTTATATTGTTCTAAAAGTTTCTTTATAGGCAATATAGATGGATGAATATGATATGATATATGTTATGATATATGATATGATATGATATGATATGATATGATATGATATGATATGATATGATATGATATGATATGATATGATATGATATGATATATGATTTTTTCTTACAGCCTGCATGCTCCATTACTGTGGAGTAATACTACATGCATTGGTTTAACTTAAACCATGTTCATATAATTACTTTATATTGTTCTAAAAGTTTCTTTATAGGCAATATAGTTGGATGAATATATGATATGATATGATATGATATGATATGATATGATATATGATATGATATGATATGATATGATATGATATGATATGATATGATATGATATGATATGATATGATATGATATGATATGATATGATATGATTTTTTTTACAGCCTGCATGCTCCATTACTGTGGAGTAATACTACATGCATTGGTTTAACTTAAACCATGTTCATATAATTATTTTATATTGTTCTAAAAGTTTCTTTATAGGCAATATAGATGGATGAATATGATATGATATGATATGATATGATATATGATATGATATGATATGATATATGAATCCCGTACAAGTAACCAGACGATAGCCGGGGTTAGTTTAGCACGCTCGTAGCGCGGGCTAGCGAAATGTCTATGAATAGCATCCATTATTTCTTAGATAATTTTCCCGAATCATTGTCATAAGAGTTATATATATATAAATTCTGTTGAACCTAAAAAAAAATTAAATTGGACTTTAAGAACTAAAACAACCTAAATCCTAATTAATATGTACCGTAGTCTTCTATATTTACTGCGTTTTATATAACTATATTTAGAAATTTCATAGGCTACATCTTACAATTTTTATTCTCTTCTGCACTGGAAAAAGCGACCCAATATGCGGTCTTTACCCCTTCAGTCTCTTGTTGTTTTGGATAAAATGGTTAAAAGGGAATTCCGTCTTTCTTTGCATAGCGGCCCGTTCTTCACCCTCTCAAGGGCACTGATTGGGACTGCATGTATTTTGGAATTTTCACTGATTGCAGATATGACATGCTAGTAGAAGGATATGAAATGACTAAACTTTCTCTTGAGGTGACTGAACGTGCGAAAAAGTCGCACTGTTGAAATTCATGAAGTTTTCGGGCATGTTCCCAGAAAGAAGACTGTGATCTTGTGTGATCGGGTATGAGCTCTGAATTTTTCTGAGGTCTCTGTGGAGGTGCATCCTCAATTCTAGGGGCTGTTAGTTTCATCTCCACAACAATTAATATAAAACCAGAACGAATTCCCCTTTTCGTATGATCAGTAGCCATTACAGCATTGTCTGCCTTATTCTGGTGCTTCTGGTGTTAGCACTGAATTTTTATATTTTGTGTTTGTTAGGCTATGCCAAAACAAGTGAAATCACATTTACTACGACAATTGACTGGAAATGATTCCATCTTCACAACCGAGGGAAAAGTTATGTTATTTAAAATTCACTGTAAGCGTAGCCTACATTTTTGGCAATTAGGCGATTTTTTGCGACCCCTTTCACAATATGGACAAAAAGCCTAAAAAAAACCTATTTCACCTATTCCAATAACCTAAAATAGACTTCTTGGAAACCTAAAAATCCTGTCCCTACTTACTAACATCCAAAGAACTCCTCTACTCTGTTTATACGTATAGGTAAACCTGTTTATTTGCTGTTACACTTAAATCCCTTCCAGGAATGCCCTTTCCCGACCGCTGTGTAGCACTCTCGTAAATGCACTGTCTTATGTTATTTATTCTTTCGTATCAGCCCAACTTTGAATGAAATCTTGGCGAGGTGAAGCAAAGTCTGGCGACTAGCATGGATAATACGAAGGTGCTTCAAGAGTTCTTACGGACAAATTTTATTTCACAGGTAGAACAAACTGATGCACAGTTTAAGGGCACAGATACACATTACATTTTAAACATAGTCACAATGCTTAACCAAACACTTGTTCCAACGGTATACCAAGGCATCGATAGAAGAAATCTGCATAAAGTCCCTGAAGCCACGTCATGATAGCTTTCTGAACGGCCGTATGGATGCTGAATCGCTTAAAAACTCAGGTCTGTAGAGATGGAAATCACTGCGCTCCAGGTCGGAGCTGTAGGGATATTTTTTTTTAAATCGTAAAAACATTTTTTTCATATAGCAGAAGGACAGTGTTTTACACATACTAATTTTCATTATTGTATAAGATACAGTAATGGAAGGAAAAAATCTTGAATATTACCAAAATTTTACTGCTGTAAGCTGTACCTAACCCCTTAAAGTTAAATTATATTATTGATCATTACAGCGTTACGACTTGAATAAGCACATTTATTGAATACAAATATTCTTGGAATATATATAAATTATATAAAATTGTCCAGAAAAGAACGCTCTTTAATACAACCAAAGAAAATGCAATTTTGAATCTGTTAATGAACAAATGCCCTTAATTACTGTTCATGGTTTATGTTCTTACATACAACAAATCTGAAATGTCTGACTGAATTAATCTCATGGTTGCGCAGCAACTGGATCTCCTGGTAGTTTGCCATATGGAATAATATTGTAGTAAAAATCGACATCCTTGCACAGTTTCCAAGTCAGTATTATAAGCTTGATGTGAGCTTTCTCGACATTTCAATCTAATTTTGTTCTCTGCTGTTGCTCTCGTCGTACAGTTCATCTGTGCTCGCTATGGATTTGAATTCGTTCGAAGACACTCTGTCTTACATTAATGGATGACTGCGACAGTTCGAAGCATACATCATGCACATGGAGTTGACTATCATGAATGCGAACTTGTATACTTCATTCTGATATCTAAAGAATTCAATTTCCTAATTATCTTGTTTTCTTCAAAGTACTGGACATATGTCCGTTATCTCTATATTGGTATGTTACTCTGTCTTAAGTTGTCAACACACCTTAGATCGTTAGGGTTTCATATTGATACCTTTTTAATTGAAACTTCCTGGCAAACAACATTCTGTGACGAATGTTTTAAGAAGGCTTAGCGTGTTGTTGGTATTGTACTCCCCAAACTTAGACGACCCCAGCTTAGAGGAAAGAAGTCAAAGAAGTCACATCGACATGCTCTCGATGCAGTTATGCAGTTGGCCGCGTCCGATAACTGAATTCCTTTATAACAGCGTTGCCAAACATAGACGGCCTTAGACCGAGGAGAGAGGTCAGCTTGCAGAAAGAGATAACTACTGTACTCCAACCAACGAGAAAGTCTCAGGGGAATGAGACGCAGCGGGGCAATGCTGTGAATGAATGTTGATGTCATAAGATATCATAAGGTCACACACATGGGTACACGCATCTCCATTGGCTAACTTTCACATCACAAACGATAACATTGATGCACACATACTTATACTACCCTAGTTACAAAATTAGATCACTGTTAATCTCCTGGTCATTTAATCCCTCCATACAGGAAATAACATATGCAGGAGAGCGCATGTTTTAAACTGATGTTATAACTCTAATATTATCCATCTACTTCGCTCCATTAGATGATGCAATAGTAAGCACATTCCTTTCATGGTTAATCTCCTGGTTGGAGAACGGTACTAACTTCTCTTAAAAAAAAAAAAAAAGAAAAGAAAAAAAAACATCGTACTTGCCTCAGCTAGCGGCTGGGCTAATTCAGAGTTATAATGTGACAACGCTGCATAACCAACAGGCATGCACCGTATGATTTATTATGTTTTGGGTAAGGCACGAGTAAGCAGAGTGGTGTGAGTGAGGTCGTCTAAGCTTAGTGAGAACAATATGTGATTGTATACGTTGCTATGCTATCGCGTAAATAAAATTGGTGGTGCGTTTTTCTACCAATTTAGAAAAATTGTTGGAAGTGAGGTTGCTGTCGGGTAGTGCGTCTTCTGTGTTGTGTTGTGTTGTGTTGTGTTGTGTTGTACTGTCAAATCCTGTCAGTCATATTACACTGTTCAGAAGCTTTTTGCTAGAAAATGGTCGAAATGATGAACTGAAAGAAGGAGAGCATGGTGCGAAAGAAAGGGTGCAAATTAACAACCGAAAATTAAACCAATAAACCTGACTCATGGACATCCGTTATATATACTGTATAGGTCCTATATATCACCAGGTGGTAGTAATTGAGCTGTGCCTATTTAACTAGCTCTGAACGGAAAATTAATATTGATCGAGGGAACATGAAACTTAATTCTAAACATTTTGGAGGGCATGTGGAAGAGAAATTATGAACAGGTAACTCCAGTAAAGAACGTATAAAAACAGTTTTACTTAAAGTATCACCTTCCTGAAAATCTGCGATCATAATCATGGCGTAGCAGTTCCCAGTAACGTTCGGCTGTAACTGTTACACGTTCTTCATCCTCGCGCTCTTCAAAGAAAACCAGGCCAATAAGCCCTAATGGAACAACCCGTTAAGTCGCATCAAACCAGTGGCTCGTTCACTATACAGGACAACTTCATGTATCTCTTTCGGAGGCAAAGATCCCCAGATTAGACAATTTTGATTGTTCACCCCATCAAATAAAAAAAGTATATTTCATCATTTCACAAGATAGTCCAACGCCAGGGGTCATCAACAACTTGCAACCCACACACATCATACACGTGGTGGCACACGTAAGTGACGTGTTTGATACTTATTTCCTATAGAGGGTTGAAAGTGTTCCATGAAAGTAACGTCACTGGGTAAATGCCTAAGATAAAACGAAAATAATTTTTCGTTGTTATTTTGCGTTATTTATTTTTATTTAGTGGGGAAATCGACATTGTTACTAGAAATATTTGAGGGATTGGGTGCAAGAAAGGCATTTCTCTATAATGGAAGTTTTGAGAAAATTGATGTGAAAATTCAAACCGTAATAATGTGATCTATGCACGCCTTTACATTTTGGGTACTCCTGACCTCTATGATCACAGTATTGAACTACAACTGGGTGATCATACGCATAACAGATCAGAGAACACAATAAAGCGTTTTACTCGAAAAGGGCAATTCTCTAAAATGCCCTTCTTACACCCAGCTCCTCAATTGAAAGATCGCAGTAAATTCAGTAGAATAGGACTTGTCAACACACAGAAAACCCCTTCTCCGCAAGGCTGCCTGCTGCACGATCCGCTCTACACAACTCTCAATGCCACACGGTACTCTGGCCTTAGGATAAAGAACGCACCTACATTTAGGTAACAGCTTTCTTTCTTAAAACGATTATTTCTGTGACGTCTAAGAGCAACGTAATAAAATGGCAGAGGACATTTTCATTAATATTATGCTAATGATTCGTCCCTTATGAAAGGCTGTCACTGAACACCTTTTGTGCTGAATAATTAATAATTAACTATACACTATATATAAAGTGTCTTCCAACAAGATTGTCCTACTTCTAACATATGACAGCTGCCGTGTTTATGAAACTATAGCAGTCACATTTTTTCTATGTTTACAGTTGTTGTTGACAAATAATCACGGAACGTTACACCATTTCACAACGCGTAGAAATCATTAAAATGTATTATTAAAAAAAGTCATTTGTCGCCGAGCATTGCGTGAAGTGTACGGCGTGTGTAAGATACCGGGCTATAAGAGATTATTTTTGGCCTCAATTGGAAGATATGGATCTCAGAAACGTATCGTTTCAGCAATCTGGCGCCACTTGACATACTGCTCACGAAACAGTCTACCTTTTGAGGGAGTTCAGAGACTTCATTTCGCGAGATGATGTTAACTGGCACCCGAGATCATGTGATTTAATGTCACTGGATTACTTCTTATGAGGTTAGGTTAAATAACGAGTTTATGATAACAAGCCAGAAACAGTCAATGACCTAAGGAATAATATCATGTGCGTTATTCGTGAAATACTCCCAACCTAACGACTCCGCGGCGGCCATCTAACTGACGTTCTTTTCCATACGTAATGACATTAAATGTGCTTCAAAACAATAGTAATTAAATAAAAAAAAACCTCTTTCGTTTATACAATTTACTTCATTTTAAAAGTCTGGCACTCTTATGGAAAGAATTTTATATAATTATATAACATCTTTTCACTTAGATCAGGGCTGGATACCGGGAGCGAATCCGAACTCTAAACGGAGATGCTTAATATTCATCCGTCACGACATCAACATTGCTCGGTGTTCGGCGGGGAAGAAAGGGCTTGAAGAGAAGTCATATGGTTCCCAGTGAGAGAATAGAATCCAGTCTCGGTGCCCAGCCCTGACTTAGATCGTAGAAAATTCGACGCATGTCCATTCCGAAAATTTAAACTGACATGCAGGATCCTTCATATCGTTAATTTGACACGGAGCTCAAAAAAGATTGCTGACGCATCCACTGGAACATTACATTTCGAAACAAACGAATGCAATTTGATTTTCATGTAAGATTTCACAGATACCGTCAATTTGGCACGAGTTTCTAATTCTTTTGTGAAATTCGAAAAATCCATAAAACTTACAATCTTGTGTGTACTTGTACTTATGCCATTGTTACACACAACTGCTGGCATGGTGACGGATAGTACCAATCTTACATAAGCGCAGCGCTACCAGCAACATATCTGATTATATTCCTTCACTTGTAGTTCCGCCCTCAAGAATAAGAAGAAGAAAACAAGGAGTCGCTCTTCCTTTTCGATGTCTTTGGTGGCCAAGAAAACTAAAAGAAGAAAAAAAAAAGTGATCGAATCCAAGTCTAAAATACACGAAACGGTCTTGTCTATCCAGTGAAAGGACGTTTTTCTCTTTCTGCCATCACTTCCACTCGCGTTTATCAGCACTAAAGACTTTGTCTGGGACGAGTTCTTTTTCTCCTTGTATATTGGTTAAGAAAAAAAGTAAAGGAAGGACTGAAGGAAAAGAAGTGGAGATTAAAGAGCAAACCACCACTTTAAAGACATGAAATATAACCCTGCAATCTCTTACAGTCGCACCACTACACAAGATTACATACGCCTTTTACGTTTAAAGGAATTAACTCCAATCAAGACTTTTGTAAATAGTGCCGAAATATGAGATATAATGAATTCAAAACTCCTCGTTTCGTCCCTCGTTTGAGTCAGTAGTAGCTGGTTCAAAGAGGCTTGTCATATGTCTCCTAAACACTCCCGTTTCCCATCGGAAAATTACTAAGGGGCTAAATGAAAGTAATTAAAAACATATAGTGCCGAAAATCAAGAAGAGACGGCAGCGAATACAATAGTAAGTATCGCTATGCATTGAATTTTTTTCATGCTAACAGATTATTACTGACGTTGTATCAACTTCAAGGAGTTAGTGATAGCGAGATGAAACAGAGAATTCGCCGTGGATTACCTGACGTTCGACTTACACTTGGAAATACTGTACTTCTGAAAAAAAAAAAAAAAAAGCCAGGCAATCATCAACCAGTTCTTAAATTTTTGACAGCATTTGCAAACTCGTATTTATGTAAGATAAGTTTCTAATCTATGATTGCAAAAAAAAAAGAGAGAAAATCCTTGAAATTTAATATATCAATGTGTATTTATGGAATACGATATCTATTATAGTTAAAATTTGAGAAGTTATGTTCTGAAAACAGGCATAATTTTTGCATTATTTTTTACTTTATAACTTCGGAAACTTTCTTTTTAATTTTTATGCTCTACGTTGCTTATGTTTATGTTTAAGCTCTTAAATTTTTGACAGCATTTGCAAACTCTATTTATGTAAAATAAGTTTTTAATCTACGATTGTCAAAAAAAAAAAAAACAAACAAACAAACAAAAGCGCGAAATCTCCTTGAAACTGAATATGATATGTATTTATTTACTCTGCAAGTGGGAAAATACCCGGGGGAAGTGGTAATTTAATTACACACAATAGAAATAATACACAATACAATTAAAATACACAATACAAATAGTACACAATAATTACAATTAATAATAATAATACATAAAATAACCTAATTAATAAGTACCTAACCTAGTTTTCTGTCACAACCCACATATGTATAAGCCCTGCATAAGTTCACATTGGTACTGATAATCTTTCACTTCACTCTCATCTCACTCACTGCACTGACATTATGACACATTTCACCCACTGCACTAGTACTATGACACAGTTCACTGACACTATAAATTATTACTGATCGAAACAATTCACTGCCATTGTAAACTATAACTTCACTGACCCACCACGCTTCACTGATACAACAGTTCAAAACAATTACACCCTTATTCATACTTATAAACAGAACTACATTAAATTGAATATTTTTAATCAAAGACCCTCTTACAACCTATTTTAAAATAATTTACAATTAAAACCAAGGGAATAATTCGTCAGACTAAGTAAACACACTTCACCTTAAGTAATGTAACGTCTCTTTTTTTAATTTACACTTTATACACACCTTTTTAATTTATTTTAAAATCTCCTTAAGGAAGGACAGCCCTCAAATACCGCAGCAGGTAGGTTATTCCAATCATTTATAATAGTTCGATTTAAAATGGGAATTTACCTACAGTACATCCGTTTTCTATTTCCTACATTTGATTTTGAAATCATGATCGTTACTACCATAGTACATTGGCTTCTGTAACCGAGCCGCTATATCTACCCATGCTTTTTGACGTAGGTGTGCTCTATACAATGATGCTATTCTAGTTCAGTGTGTATGTATGGAATATAATTATTAAGATTCAAATTTGAGAAGCTACGTTATGAAAACGTCCCGCGTCGTGGCGTCGTGGTCTAGGGCATCCTGCCTAGGACTCGCGTTACGGAATGCGTGCTGGTTCGAGTCCTCGTGAGGGAAGAAATTTTCTCATGAAATTTCGGCCAGTGTATGGGATCGGTACCCACCCAGCATAGTGATGCACTTGGGGAGCTACGATATTTAGCGAAAATCCGGTTTCGCAAACCAGCTATAATGGCTGGGGGGGGATCATCGTGCTAACCACACGATACCTCCATTCTGGTTGGATGATCGTCCACCTCTGCTTCGGCATGTGGACGTGAGGCCAGCAGCTGGCTGGTCGGTCTTGGCCCTTTATGGGCAGTAGCATTATGGATTTACTTTTTACGTTCTGAAAACAGCATATTTTTTGCATTATTTTTTACTTATAACTTCTGAAACATTCTTTTTAATTTTTTATGCTCTACGTTGCTTATATTTATGTTTTTAAATAGCCTACAACATAAATGTAGGGTCTATGTAATAAGGGCTTTTTGTTTTATTTTGTAAAAACCATAACGCCACCCACCTCAGCTATTTACACGACCCTCTACGGGTCGCAACCCACATTTGGGAACCACTGTATTAACTGATTCCCAGTTCGGGTTCCATAAACTGTTATAAATAACTCTTAGATGCGAGATTCTCTTACATGAGATAAAGTGCTAGTGCCAAATCTAAAACAGGCACGGAGATATTAACGAGTAGTGTAATCAGAAGAAAGATCAAGCCGTGTCTTGGACCGGGAAGATCAATAGTTAATTTTCAATGCTCATTACGGTCATCCTAGAATAGCCAGAGGCAGCTATTAAGGGAGATATATACCTACATACGTTAAAATCGGTGTTTATTTCAACCAAACAGAATTAGCAACGAAATTACATTTCCAAATGTAAATTACGGTATCGAACTGCAGTAACCATGGCAACCACCGCCCGAATTTATTCCTGCCACCCCGTGGTATAGCATATTGTACTCAATTTATACACATTAAAATTGTTTCATTAGCAATCAATAAGAAATTCACATAAAGATTTAACATGCATATCAATAGCAGTATTTCAGTTTCGTTATTTCCCAGAACCTCACAAAGTGTAAACTCGATTCGTTTATATTCTAATGCAAAGGAGAATTATGAATGTTTCATTAAAACTGCACAGTGTAACGATTATCCTTCACAACCCATTCATATTCGAATGCAGTTTAATTATTATTGTTGTTATGTAGGACAGCGACTGTTTCGTGAATTATATTTAGGCCTATAAACAAAACGGCTATTTTCAGGGGCGTATATCTTCATACTATGCAATGTTGTTGTAACACCACCAGTATAACAAATTTTTAACTTCACGATTTTTATTGATATCCTCTTTTTTTATATTGAAATTGAGACTGGAAGAGGAAAAGTGGGAGGAGAGATTTAAAAGGTACGCAAAACGCGTCCTCGCAGGGGTTCGGGACTGAAAGAAACTGAATGTGTGAGCTCCAAGCCTGTTGGCCACTTGTCTCACTCCGGGTTACGCTGCTCCACTGAAGGAGCTCTAGAAAATTTTGAAGGGGAAAAGCCGAAAATGGACGTAACCTCTTAGGTACCACATAGGGGTACGCGAGGGAACGGAAATGTGAACAAAGTGATCACGAGACAGGACGAGGAAAAAGTGGCTGGTGTAAATCTGCACATTGAAAGGAGCTTTGCCATTTCGCAGTGCAGGCGGAGTCGAGAAGACACATTATTCTGCTGTTTGATGACTAAGGCAAGTGAAGGCCGTCGGAAGAGACGCCGCTAATTTTAATCTGAAAATTGAAAGGTTCTCTGTCCTTTCACAATGCGACTAGAGACGAGTAACCTCGCCCATGTAACGGGTATTTTTATAGAAGCTGAACCAGGTCATTTACTTCGTTTTGTCGGAAATTGAGGAACTTCATAGGAAAGGGCATGTAGGAAAACCACGGAAATACCTTAGGCAGGATGAGTTGTCTCAATATAAAAGATTAGCCAATTGGCTCTTAGGTAAGGGATCGATTGAATTATGACTTGAGTCTGTTGAATCGTCTCAATGTGGAGACAGCCAATTGGCTCTATGGTGACTCAATTAGGACGAGATAGACGAGAGGGCATACAGTAGATGTAAAATAATTATTAAAATTAGAGGAATTACCAGGGTCCTTTCTGCCATACTTTCTACTGTAAAGAAATATCTGTGTGACTAATATCAGTATAACGGCTTTTCCAATTTAACGAATAAAAGAATAATAATAATAATAATAATAATAATAATAATAATAATAATAATAATAATAATAATAATAATAATAATCCATGGCGTTACAGCCCTTCAGGGTACCAGACCGATCAGCCGACTGCTAGCCTCACGTGCACATTCCGAAGCAGACGTGGACGATCATCCAATCAGAATGGAGGTGTCATATGGTTAGCACAATGATCCCCCCCCAGCCGTTCTAGCTGATTTTCGTAATCGGATTTCGCTAACTAGTATCATTAGTTTGAAAGTTATTTGTAAAAATCCAAACGTCATACTGTGAATCAGGCTTTGAAGTTGTTTGCATCGTAAAACAAACATTTGAACGTAAACTAAACGGAGGATTGAGCTGTGACGAAGTATTGGGGAGATGGGGAGGATAGGTCTGGTTATTATCGGTTGCGCTCATTTGGGACAGCAGTGGTATGGCACGGAACGCGCGCGAAGTTCACATCCGTGCGGCCAAGTGCATTGAAATGGAATGAGGGATATTTGAAAATCTGCTTCCAAACTGAGTTATGTTTATTTTATGATTAATACAATATTCTAATTAATATGTCCATATATTTTAAGTGAATAATTCTTAGTTCCAATCAAAACCCACTGCCACTGTCATGGGATTCAATCAACTGTACTCCTTACCGGTAGATAATAATCGGACCTATGTTCATATGACATTTTATGCTCAAAATACCCTACAGAACTGATTCCTAAAGCGCAGATCATTAGTCGTGGATCACCCTGTATGGTGCAATATTGTTAAGAGAGACAGCAAGGACAAATTTTGTTTACGTTTCATTATTCTTGTAATAAATTAACATTGTAAGCTCGTTAAATTATATTAAAAAATTGTATTGTTTCTTTTTATGTAATTCTAACATTTATTTAATATGAGTCTAATTTTTATTTCACATATTACCACATAATTGAGATAGGATTTTCCATTACCGATACATTTTTGCAAAACAAATGCAGAACTACATTTCATTGTGTTTGAGTTGTTTTGCTGTATTCATACAATATGATCGCTCGAGAATTACTAGTGAGCAAGCGAATAGAAATATTAATTCTCTTAAAAAGTCAATTCATTTGTAGATTTTGAAAGAGCAAAGATCGTAGACAGAGTGGTATCAGAACTGCCTTGTGAACAAGTTTGTGAACTACTGTTTTATGCACAAGTTTGACAACAGCGCACTTCAGTGTGTTTTTATATTTCTGAAAGCCAGCTATAACGACTAGGAGGACCATCGTGTCAACTACTCGGTATCTCCATGCTTTTTTAATGCTGTGCCACCGATTTTTTAACCCTAGAATGCTATCGTCATTGAGTAGTTCTGTATTGCTATTGATACGTAAAGATGACGTAATATGCGAAAAAAAATTGTTTTTGAGCTCTATATTCATTTCGGAAAATAATTTTTATTTCTTTCTTTGTGGTTTTATTTGTTTAGGTAGGCTATTTATGTTGTTTCCAGTTTTTATTTTCATGAAAATAAACTTACATGGAAAATAAAACCATATACATATACCTAATTACAAGAAAATACAATTTTTTATTTATTCTCTTTAGTTTTATTTGTTCTTTTCTGTTTATAATTCATATTTAGACCTATATCGAAATAAATTTACAGGAAACAAAAAATCACATAAATCAAACTACAAGAAAATATTTCAAAATACAATTTTATTGCTTCCTTTAGTTTTATTTATTTGGTTTGTTTTTTGTTTGAGTAACTTTCATGTATATGAAAATTGACGACGGACTGTTATGAATCTTCGTACTACCGGCAGCCCTAGAATGCACTCGCTGTGTTCGTTGCATTTGTCTTTCGAGTCTCGTCTCGTCATTCTCGTGCGCTTCAAGTCTCGCTCATCATGCTCGAAATAGCATTTGATCGGCGTGGAAAGATTTCGTAACTTTGAATAACATACATCATTGAAATAAATAACATTATAAATGTTTAAATGAGACAGAAAGACAAAACAGAACAGTATCTTATTTATCAAAATGTTCTGGATCTACTATATGATATTACCTATGATTATACAAATAGAAAAAAAAAAACAATTCTCAAATAAATTTACATTTCTAAGAAACATAAAACGTAACGTTAATATATTTTTAATTGAGATTGCACACTTGATCTCAAACATATGAAAGAAAATTGCTAGACTTTCAATAAGGGCCTATTAATTAAATAAAGACTGGGGAACGTATTATTATACACTGAAAGGTAGAGATGATGTTTCAAATAAGTTACTTAATTGTTTATACATACGAGGGAGAATCAAAAAGTAACCTTAATAATGTTTTATTAATTAAATATTTGCAATAAGACTACAAACACTTCATCACTCTTAACGTAGTATAACAGGAACACTTGCATTGAACGTAGTTGGGACTATGTTGAAAAGTGATAAAGTATTTGTAGTCTTACGGCTCATTCACAATGAAAATTAAACATAACGTAAGCGTTAACTTAAGAATATAAACATTACGGTAAAATCAAGAAGTCATACCATCATTCACGATGGGAACATAAACATAACAGGAAACATACTTGGTAACCATGGAAACATAACAACGACGTCATTTCCTCATATTCTGTCGTACAATTCAGCGCTCCACCATTGTGTTCTGTTTGCAAATCACGTAAGCATAAGCATGAAAGTTTGGAGTTTGCAAACTTTCATGTTAACGTCTTACGGTAATGTTTATGTCAATGCTTATGTGAATCATTGTGAATGATCCCATTTGGTAGCCTGTGCAGAAACTTCTGTTTATGTTACGGTTATTTTAATTTTCATTGTGAATGGGCCTTTATTGTAATATTCAATTAATAAAACAATTATTAAGGCTACTTTTTTATTCTCCCTCGTATATAACAGTTGCCAAAGTAGATAAAAGTTCAGTCAGGTATAAACAACTGTGGCGATTCAAGGCTGCTTGACGTTCGAGACTTCGGGAGTGATCAATCTCGACGTCTGGAAACACTCACAAGCAGTCTTTACGTCAACGACGCGACGTATAGAACATTGCCGTGCGAGGTTTCGGCTTTGCGGGCGCTGTTAGTCTTGCTTTCTCGATCGTTGTTAATCTCTACTATAAACATGTTTGATACAACATGTAGTGGTGAGCGTCATGTACTACTAACAAGTAAATCAAACCGATCAACTACATTTGATTTACTGACAAAGATACGCCAGAGCAGCGTAGGCAGGAAGAAAAACTTTCTCCTACAAGAAAAGTTTTGAAAATCTGGCGTCAGAATTAGATTGCAGTTTTATATTTGGTTTTCAGCATAGGAATTCTCTTCAGCTTCAACTATAGGTGTTTTGGTTGAATTTCGTACACTTTCTTCTCTTTAATTCGGTAGCTGAATACGTGGTAGGTTGTTTTCCTTTTCCTGTTTTCTTGCTTCTTTTTCTTCTTTCTTCATTCGCTTGTTTCCTAAAATTATTCTTAATCTTTCTTAATGTATCTTCCAATAATTTTTTCTCCTTGGGTTGCAACTTCTTCCCGGTATGTATTCTGGATTCTTGTCACCGTCACAAACTTTATAATCAAACTCTACGCTGTCTTCAGCACTACCATCTGAATTTTCATCTATAATTTGCTTAATAGTGTCAGGATCATCATATAAGTTATCATCTAATGTTGCTTTGTTAGATAAAAAGAATACCTAAGAAAATAAATGAACTGCACTATTAATCTTTAGGAGCCGTACGTCCATTATAGCGGCCAGCTAATATTATGGTCATGACGTGATATAATGTGTTATACATATTGTATGTTATATATAAAATTTGGAATATATTTAATTCAGTGAACTTGTGTAACAGACTGTTATAAAATACTAAAACCTCATTTCTTTACTCCACGTAAATTATTCAGAAGTTTTGTAAGTTTCTCACTACAATATAGCAGACACTAATTTCTGTACGACAAAAATTCATTAATACTTTGTCAGAAACCAACCCATGCATCAACATGCCTCACGCACTATCAGCCAGAGCCAAGATTACGATGTACTTCAATGCATTCCACTTGGAGCTAAGGGAGGTTGTTGATGTGGATAATCGTACGCTTTGAAATTCTTGAAATTCAATCTACCACAGAATCCTCACTCATACAGTCTAGGTATGTTGATTGAGAAGATTGCAAGCATTTTTGCTGCCTTCGTATGTCCCACTGCATTTTTCTCCCATAATCCATTCAATAGTTGCTATGTCATTGCTATGGTTCTGGGATCCGCGAATGCCTAGCAGTAAGGACTTTCATGCACTCTATGTCGGAAGTGCAATAAGAATCGGGCGAAATACGTAATATATTTTTCGAAATTCAGCCGGATCGGTATGCAGAAGCGTTCTTTACCATCTTCCACTTTTTTTTATTTCTGTTTGTAGTTTTCAACTACCAACGACAACTATAATTTCATTTCTTATAATTAGGCATAAGGTTGCTTTCTTTCACAACCATTATTACCATATAGCTTTCATAGAACTGAGCCACTTCTTAGCCCTTTTCCGATCTGACATCATTTCTATTAATAAATTGATTTCTCCTCTTCTGGTGGATGAGCTTAATCATTAATAGTTTCTTGTCGACGTGTCTCACCCACATTATTTTATCTAAAATTAAGATGATTTTCTAGCTTTCCTGATTTTTACTCATTCTTTTTGTACTCTGTTTAAGTATATTCTAACAATTTCTTCATTATTTACACCTCAGTGAATTCCGATCTTAATGCATATTTTATTATTTTCTTTAGGGGCCTATACCGAGTGGAAGGGGACTACTATAGGGTCCTTTTGGAAATGAATCAGGAAGGGGAGTTAAACAATAAAAGTCTAATATCATTGTGATCGTTTGTGAACGATTTTTGAGATATCCATACAAATACTAGGTCATTCAAAAAGTAATAGCAACATAATTATTGTTTCACACTAAATTTATTTAGGTTACTTTTGACATTACATACTTCAAATATAGTCCCCTGCCTTGTCAACAATACGGTTGCCAAATCCTTGGAAGACGGCGGACTCTATTTGCAGCAGCATTTCTAGACATCTCTCTCACTGATCAATCTAAAGCTCTTCGGATGTCAACTCTTGATTGAAAGCGAATGCCTCGCTTCCAACCAACTAGCAATAGTTCAGTATGGTAGGACTTCTCTCCCACAGGCTTCTTACAATGTCCTAAAGCACTGAGTTGCATGTTTTTTCTCTTGCAACTTGGATTTTTATGAAGCACTTTTTCTCATACTTTTAGGGCTGTATTGTTTACTACAAATCGGAAACAGCCACTGTATT